>NW_007249491.1:0-8379 GCF_000164805.1 Carlito syrichta
ACGTGTGTGTTCATATGTGTGTTAATTAATTATTTAGCTTAAGACTTCTATAGGCTCACTGCATAGTTTGTATTATAAGCAGCAAGAGAAAAGTGTGAAATCCCTGTTTTTGAGGACCTGTTTAGGTGCTTCTTTCAATTCTATGTTGAACTTGTATTAATATTCCATATAAACTATTTTTAAAATATTACTAATGATTCGGTATAAATATATATATTTTTAGAAACATGCTTTTTCAGCCAGGCTCGGTGGCTCAGCCTGTAATCCTGCACCTTTGGGAGGCTGAGGTGAGTGGATTGCCTGGGTCCGCGGGTTCGAGACCCACTTGGGCAGCGAGACCTCATCTCTACAATAAATCAAAAAATCAGCTGGGCGTGGTAGCGCATGCCTGTAATTCCAGCTACTTGGAAGGCTGAGGCAGAAGGATCGCCAGAGCCCAGCAGTTTGAGGCTGCGGTGGCCGTGAGCGGTCACCGCACTCCAGTCTGGGCGACAGAGTGAGACTCCAACTCAAAAAAAAATAAAAATAAGTTAAAAAAGAAACATGCGTTTTCACTTGCAATAATGCTTTTCTCTTATATTATGACAGGACATTAACTATAGCAGTTTTATTTGAGTTTCTTTTCCATGGTATATCTTTGCATGTCTTTATTTAAATTTTTCTTTAGGCTTATATTAAAGGAGTGTCTCATTAAAAGAGAAAACGGTTATTTTTATTATAAACATTTTTGGTATCTTTTAAAATAAAAAAAATTATTTCTATATACTAAAGTTATTCCATTTTATTGTATATTTATTTTTATGGAAAATCTTATTTAATATAATTAATTATAATACAATAGACTATATGAATTGAAAATTAGCGATTTCTAAAATTCCAATTTATTAACTTATTTTCACCATTCTTATTGTTTACTTTATAATATACAAATTTGCTTATTTAATGTGCTTTAAATATCTTTTATTAGTGCCCTGCATTTTACAGAATAGCCTTGTTAAACCGTGAAGAAATGTAACATTCCTCTTATTATTTGAATGTTTGTGTCTCCTCTAAAATTCATGTTGAAAGTTAATCCTTATTGTGGTGGTATTAAGAGGTGGATCTTATGGTACGTGACAAAATTATGAGGTTTTGTCATCATGAATAAATGTGTGCCTTTAAAAAGTGCTGGAGGAAACAAGCATTCACTTTTTTTTCCCTTCTGCCTTAGCCATCACTTTAGCAACAAGTATCTTGAAAGCAGAGAGCAGAACTCAGCAGACACTAAACTAGTAAGATTATTAATCTTGCACTTCTAGTACACAAATCTGAGAAAAATAAATTTCTATTATTTTCAAGTTGTCTGTTACATGTCACTTTGATATTATGCACGGATAAACTAGAGCACAATCTCCTTTGATTTATTGATTATGCAACTTCCAATCCTTCTTTTGTGCAAATGTGATAAAGTTCAGGTCCCACAGTTGAGTAAAAACATGGAGTATTCAATTCTTTGTTTCTGTCATAGACAACTGAATATGATGATCTTCAATTCCTTCCAATTTGCTTCGAAGTCCATGATATTGTTCTTCTTAATGACCGCATAATACTCCATTGTGTATATGTACCAAATTTTCTTTATCCAGTCCATTTTCTTTCTTTCTTTTTTTTTTGAGGAGTTGGAGTCTCACTCTGTCCCCCGACTGTAGTGCAGTGGCCGCTCCCGGCCACTGCAGCCTCGACCTGCTGGGCTCTGGCGATCCTTCCGCCTCAGCCTTCCAAGTAACTGGAACTACAGGCACGCGCTACTACACCCAGCTGATTTTTTGATTTATTGTAGAGATGAGGTTTCACCAAGTTGCCCAGGCAGGTCTCAAACCAGTGGGCTCAGGCAGTCCACTCACCTCAGCCTCCCAAAGGCACGGGATTACAAGTTGAGCCACCGAGCCCGGCTATCCAGTCCATTTTCATTGGGCAGTAAAATTATTTCCATGTTTTGGTATTGTGAATAGGGTTGGGGAAAAAATATGTATACAGGTGTATTTTTTTTTAATTTTCTTGTAGAATAATTTATGTTCCTCCATGTATATCCCCAGAGGGGGGATTGCTGAATTGTAAGGATGGTCAATTTTTAGTTCTATTAGATATCAACACTGCTTTCATAGAGTTTGAAATAGCTTGCACTAGCAACAATGTAGAGGCATTTCCTTTTCTCCACAATTACACCAGCATATATTGCATTTTTGAATTATGAATAATGACCATCTTTACTGGAGTTAGGTGGAATCTTATTGTACTTTTGACTTTCATTTATCTGATAATGAGTGAGGCTGGGCATTGTCTTTAATTTATCTACTGGCAGTGTGTATATCTTCTTTTGACAAGAGTATTCATGTCCTTTACCCCCTTTTTATTAGGGTTATGTTTTTTTTTTTTTTTTCCATTCTGCTCATTTGAGTTCCTTGTAGATGCTGGATATTATGCCTTTGTCCGACATGTATTTAGCAAAAGTTTTCACCCACTCCATGGGTTGTCTTTTAACTCTCTTGATAGTTTCTTTTACTGTGCAAAAGCTTTTCAGTTTGTTGAGATCTCATTTGTCTATATTACTGTGATGGCATTTGCTTTTGAAAATTTGGTCAAAAATTCATTGCTTATTCCAATGTGCATAAGAGTGTTTTCTACATTTTTAAAGGATTCTTATACTTTGAGGTTTTATCTTTAGGGTCTTTGGACCACTTATACTTAATTTTTGTTTATGGTGATAAGTAGTGGTTCAGTTTCATTCTTCTGCATGTTGGTCAGCCAGAAATCTGGCAAAGTCCCAACAAGGAAAGATAATTACATAACAATCACCTTGATGAACATAGAGACAAAAATTCTAAGCAAAATTCTAGCAAATCATATTCAGTGAGGACATCTCAAGTATCCTCCACCGTGATGAGGTGAGCTTCATTCAAGAGATGCAGGGGGGTTAAACTTTTGCAAGACAATAAGTGTAATTCACACATTAACAGATTAAAGTGAAGAGCCACATTATATCATTGGATGCAAAAACAGCACAGGCCAAAACCCAACATCCCTTCTTAATAAAAACCCTCAAGCACCTAGACATAGAAGATACATTTCTCAAAACAGTAAGTCATCCAACATAAGCCCACTGCCAACATTTTGCTCAATGGACAGAAACTAGAAACATTCTTCTTTAAAATAAGAAGACACGGATACCCCTCTGACTTCTCCTGTTCAACACAGTGCCGCAAATCCTCATGAGAGCAATCAGGCAAGAGAAGGAAATTAGGGATATCCAAATAGGAAATGAGAAAGTTAAGATACTCCTCTTCATGGATAATATTATTCTTTACCTTGGAAACCCCAGGAATTCTGTCACAAACCATCTTGCACTGATAATCAACTTAGGTAAATAATGGCATACAAAATCAATGTACAAAAGACCATCGCATCTCTAAACACCAGCAAGAAGCAGACAGAAAACCAAATAAAGGGCATAATCGCATTCAAAATAGCCACAATATAAATGAAATACTAGCTGGGCTCAGTGGCTTAATCTGTAATACCGTGTCTTGGGAGGCTGAGGTGAGTGGATTGCCTGAGACCTCGCGTTCCAGACCCGCCTGGGCAACTTGGAGAGACGTTATGTCTACAATAAACCAAAAAATTAGCTGGGCATGTTTGCGCACAACTGTAATTCCAGCTACTTGGAAGGCTGAAATGGAAGGATCGCCGGAGTCCAGCAGGTCGAGGCTGCGGTGACTGGGAGCACCCACTGCGCTCCAGTCTGGGCGACAGAGTGAGATTCCAACTCAAAAAAAGAAAAAAAGAAATACCTTGGCATCCACTAAATGAAAAGGTGAAAGATCTTTGCAATGTGAGCTAAAAAACAATGTTCAAATGATTCAAGGATGACACAAGCAAATGGAAAAATATTCCATACTCATTGATTGGAAGAATCAACATTGACAAAACGTCCTTACTACACAAGGCAATCTACAGATTCAATCCAATGCCCATCAAATTACCAATATAATTTTTCTCAGACCTAAAGAATATGATACAGAAACTCATATGGAAACAAAAAAAGAGTACAAGCAGTCACAAGTTTACTGGAAGCTGAGCCCACGTTCTCTGTTTCCTTTGGCAAGAAAGGAGCATGTCAGCTACTGCTTTGTGGTCATCTTGAATCCTTAAAAATTTGAAAAATAAGTTATTGGCCATCATACTAAAAGTATATTTTCAATTTGTATTGGTTTTCAAACTACCCTTTATACTTAGGATACTATTTATACTAGGTATTGTATAGTCATAGTAATATTTATTTAGATTAT
The DNA here is from genome assembly GCF_000164805.1 of Carlito syrichta. Taxonomy (NCBI): domain Eukaryota; kingdom Metazoa; phylum Chordata; class Mammalia; order Primates; family Tarsiidae; genus Carlito; species Carlito syrichta. The sequence goes on from NW_007249491.1 coordinate 4,326, forward strand.
ATGTATGTATGTGCAAATATATACATTTTTATGCCATATTGAATAAATATCTACACTTGTACTTCGTGTAATTTTTGCCTTTTTCATACTTTTGTAATGCCTTTGTATAAGCATAAAGCTCATTAAAGTTAAATTCTAGAACTGTAAAAACCTATATTGCTACATATTTAAAAGACATGCCATGTAGTAATTTGCTGCAAAATGATATTTTTGTCAATGTTGGACCTCTTATACAATTGTTGTGACATATGCTTATAATGGATCAAATTTATGTGTCTGTGATGATACTGGTGTAAACAAATGTCTTGCACACTCGGTTTTATAAGAGTACATGGAGGAGACTGCCAAAAAATAGAATTTGTTTATTAAAATATTGCGTATTTTTTCTTATATGTTTTAACTTCAGTCACCTTCAAAGTACTCACTATTTGATGCAATCCACTTATAAAGATCCTTTTTCACTGCTCAAAACAGTTTTTTAAACTCATCGATTTTGATGCCTTTAGTGTTTCTGCCATTTTTTGTTTGACTTGTTCTACACTGGCAAAACATTTCCCTGTGAGGATTTTTTCATCTGGTGAAACACAAAAAGTCATTCAGAATGAGATTTGGTGAATAGAGAGAATGACATAGTGGGTCATGTCATTTGTATTCAAAATTTTACTGTTGCACATTGTTCATATAAATTACCCATGACAAACGGGCAAAAACATTGAAATCTCAAAAAAAAAAAAAAAAAAAACTTACCGAAGCTGAAAATAGCCTCTCAAAGCATTGCTTCCTAGTGTGCTGATGCCAGTGGGTTCCTGGACACTTACCTAGATGGAGAAACCTGTAGTGCAAGGGACCTATGCTCCCCCCACAGAAAAGATTTTTTGGGTGGGATGTCTTTCCATGTATAGCACATACGATTATGTACAGTTCATAATATTTGATAATACAAATTCTGTTACTGGTTTATATGTTTTCCATATTATACTTTTTAATTGTTATTTTCTAGTGCACTCCTGCTTATAAAAAGTAGTTTTCCTGAAAACAGCAACTTCAGGCAGATCCTTCAGAAGGTGTTGCAGAAGAAGGCATTGTTGTCACAGAAGGTGACAGCTCCATGCATGTTATTGCCTCTAAAGCCCTCTAGTAGGACAAGATGTGGAAGTGGAAGGAAGTAATATCGGAAATCCTGGTCCTGTGGATGCACAGACTAATGTGTGCACTCCGGTGTTAGCTTTTAATAAAAATTTTGAAAATTAAAACCGGTAAAATATAATTGTCAAATAGAAAATACTTTATAGAATAAGGATATTAAGAAAATGTTATTTGTATTGTACAATGTATTTTTGTCTTAAGATGTATTATTACAAGAGTCAATAACTTGCATATAAAGTTTATAAAGAAAAAAGTGACAGTAAGCGAAAATTAATCTATTATTGAAGAAAAAAATAGTTTTATGGCTTTATTGCACCATAGTGCACACTTTTTATGCAATTGCCTGTAGTGTAAAGTAATGTCCTGGACTCTAAAGTCACTCAACACGCACTTACTGACACCCAGCGTAACTTCCAACTTCCTGTCCTACAAGGTTCATTCATGTTAAGTCACCTGTAGAGTACACCGTTTTTTAATTTTTATACAATGTTTTAACATAATCTTTTCTATGTTTGGATATACAAATCCTTGCCATTGTTTTATAATCGTCTACAATATTCAATAGACTAGCACACTATACAGGTTTGTAGCCTAGAAGCAATTGACTAAATCATGTAGCATAGGTGTATAGTAGGCTATATTCCCTAGGTTTGTGTAAGTGCTTTCTATTTAGTTTACAAAATTTAAAAAAGGGTCCATTCTTGCATTTCTCAGAACTTGACCCCATCATTAAGCAATACATGACTGTTATGTTATTTAATTGAAAAATACTATGTGGATGTTCATAAGAAGAATGATAGATAGTATCTCAAATTTAAAAAGAGAACATTAGTGAGTGTTACATTATTTGGCACTTGTAATGAATAATTTTGTTGTTATATTTTGACTACTAGAAAAGATATCAATGTAATTTACAATGTACATATAAGTAAATTCATTTCTAATAGAAATACACACATGTACATAAGCATAAATATCAGACTACTAATTTAGTTCATACAAATATTTTAAAATATAATTAACAGAAATATTTATACAGTTAGCCCACATTAACCGTTCTCTTGAAAGGCTCAAGTAATTGTTTTGATCCCTAGTAATCAAATAGAGATTTAATTTTATTTCTCTAGATTTTAGATTCAATCTTTAAGAGGTAGCATGGAATATGCTTTGAAATTACAAAAAATCTGACATTCTATTTATAATAGATGCAAGAGGACAAACAGTAAAAATAATTTCGAGATTTCCAGCAAGATGGTGATGGGACAAGTCGGACTGTGAGAATCTCTATAGAGAACAGCTGCTGAGCCAGTCCCATGCATCGAGCTCAGCTGTTTGCAAAGGGATTGGCTGCTGCAGCCAGACCCATGCAATTGCTGCCGCCACTGCAACTGCCTCCACAAGAGGTGGCTGCTGCAGCAAGTCCCACACAGGCCCCCTTGGTTGAAACTGTTTATCTTTGAGAACTTTGAATATGGTACTCCAAGCTCTCCTAGCCTGAAGTGTTTTTGTAGATAAATCTGCTGTTATTCGAAGTGGTCTTCCCTGGTAGGTAGTCTGACCTTTTTCTCTTGCTGCTTTTAGGATTTTTTCTTTTATACCTACTTTGTTCTGGCAAATTATTATGTGCCTAGGAGTTGGACTTCTCATTTGTTGTCTCACTGGGGTTCTCTGAATCTCTTGTATTTGAATTTTAGCATCACTGATGAGGTGAGAGAAGTTGTCTTGAATAATAACATGGAATGTTTATTTCAGTGTGGTCTCGGTCTCTCTGCCTCAGGAAGTTCAATTACTCTTAGGTTTTTTTCTCTTGAAGTAATCACTCACCTCTTGAAGGTTTTGTCTGTCTTTAAACTTCTTTTCTATGTTTTTGGCAGTTTAGTTTATTTCTTTTTTTTTTTTTTTGAGTTGGAGTTTCACTCTGTCGCCCAGACTGGAGTGCAGTGGCCGCTTCCGGCCACCGCAGCCTCGACCTGCTGGGGCTCCGGCGATCCTTCCGCCTCAGCCTTCCAAGTAGCTGGAATTACAGGCATGCGCTACCACGCCCGGCTGATTTTTTTTTGATTTATTGTAGAGATGAGGTCTCGCTGCCCAGGTGGGTCTCGAACCCGCGGGCTTAGGCAATCCACTCACCTCAGCTTCCCAAAGGCGCGGGATTACAGGCTGAGCCACTGAGCCCGGCTGTAGTTTATTTCTATATTTTGGTTTTCAAGTTCTAAGATTCTGTCTTCTGCTTGGCTCATTCTGCTTTCCATGCTTATTAGTTTGTTATTTATTTCAATCACAGTATTCTTTACTGCTGTTATCTCAGTTATCAACTCCTTCCTATTTTTTGCTTGTCTCTCCTCAATTATTTTTATTCCCTCTATTAATGTCTTGATGTCTGATTTTGCATTCTGTGACCATTCTGGGGGCTCTTCATTGTTTGCATTGTGAACTCTTGTTTTCTCATTATCCGATCTCCCAGGGGTCTGTGTGAGACTTATATTCTTCTTTTGGTTTTTCTTCATTTGTGTAGGTTTTCCTCCCACTTTTTCCTTTTTTTCCTCCGTCTTCTTTAAATCTGTTGTTCAGGGGTGGTGGGGATGCTTTTACTTCTGTTGGCTCAATCTCCTATTTTTCCTTGTGTGAATCCTCTGACTTTCTTCAATTCTGAAGCTGGAATGCAGGTTGGGGGCTCTACATTTGCAGTTAGAGTTTTATTTGATGGAGAAACTGTGATTCAAAATTTATCTGCAGATCACAGTATCCACTGTCAGGTGTATGGATACACTGGAACCTGCTTCCTACCACCTTGCAATCTGTTCATGAAGTGGGAGTATTGATTTGCTCCCTGAACGTAAAATGATGTAAGAAAAGGGAAAGAAATGGAGCTGGGGTGGGAGGGGAGTGGAAGGTGGACACAGAGAAG
>NW_007249492.1:0-7628 GCF_000164805.1 Carlito syrichta
CTTAACTAACTAGCTATCTGGCTAGTTAGCTGGCTAGCTGACTTAAATATCTATCTGATAATCTAGCTGACTAGCTACCTGAATGAACTGGCTAGCTGAATAGCAACCTGACTAGCTAGCTGAATTAACTAGCTAGCTGAATAGTTAGCTGACTTGCTAGCTGACTTAACTAGCTAACTGTCTAGCTAGCTGACTTTAAAAGTTGACTAGCTAGTTGACTGGCTAGCTGTCTAGTCGGCTGACATATCTAGCTAGCTACTGGGTGGGTTAGACAACTAGCCAGCTGGCTTACCTAGCTAGATACCTCGCTGGGTAGCTGGCTAAGCAGCCAGCTATCTAGCTAGTTGGCTGGCCAGCAGGATAGCCAGCTGGCTTAAATAGCCAGGCGACTGGCTTGACAGTTGGATAGCCAGCTGGCTTAACATGCCAGCCACCCTTCTCTTCAGCCAGCTCACCAGATGGCAGAACTAGCAGTCTACCTAGGTGACCAGCCTGCTAACCAGCAAGCTAAACTTGCCAGAGACCTAGCTAGCCAGCCCTCTAACCAGCTAATTTAACTAGCTGACTTAAGTAGATAGCCATTTGGCTAGACAGCTGGCTTAACTAGCTAGCCACCTATACAGCCAAGTGGTTAGACAGGTCACTTAACATGCTGAATTAACTAGCTAGTCAGCCGGCTAGCCAGCTGACTTAATTATCTAGCTACCTACCACGCAAGGCGATTAGCCAGCTGTCTTAACTATCTGGCTTAACCAGCTAGCCAGCTGGCTAAACAGTTGAGTTAACTATGTAACTACCTAGCTAGACAGTTGGCTAGCCACTTGAATTAACTAGCTGACTTAACCTGCCAGCCAGCTGGCTAGGCAGCTGACTTAACTACCCGATTTATCTAGTTAGTCAGTTGTTTAGCCAGTTTACTTAACTAGCTGGCATCCTTAGCTAACCAGGTGGCTAGCCAGCTGACTTAAATAGGTAGCTACCTATGTATTCCACTTGATTGCCAGCTGACTTAAGAATCTAGCTACCAAGCTAACCAGTTGGTTAGCCAGCTGATTAAGTAGCTAGCTACCCAACTAGGCTGCTGGATAGTCAGCTGCCTTAACAAGCTGATTAACTAGCTAACCAGCTCTCTCAATTAGCTGATTTAACTAGCTAGATTCCTAAATAGCCAGATGACTTAACCGTCTGAAATAACTAGCTAGCTAGCCGACTTAACTAGCTGACTTAACTAGCTAGCCAGATGGCATATATAGCTGACTTAACTAGCTGAAATATCTAACTATCCAGCTGTTTAACCATGTGAATTGACTGGCTTTTTGACTATCAAGTGAGCAGGCTAGCCAATTGACTTAACGAGGTGACTAATCTATCTAGGAAGCTGGTAAGCAGGCTGAATTAACTACTTGATAAACGAGCTAGGCAGTTGGCCAGGCAGGTGCCTAAACTAGCTGACTTAACTAGTTATCCAACTGGCTAGCCAGCTGACTTAACTAGTTCTCTATATAGCTAGCTATCTGGTTAGCCAGTTGACTTAATTAGCTGCCTTAATTACCCAGAAAGCTGGATAATCAACTGAAATAACTAGCTCGCTACTTAGCTAACGAACTGACTAGACAGCTGACTTAACTAGCTGACATAAATAGCTGGTCTGCTTGCTAGAGAGCTGAATTAACTTGCTTGCTATATTGTTAACCTTCTGGCTTGCCAACTGACTAAACTAGATAACTTAACTAGCTAGCCAGCTCTCAAGCCATCTGAGTTAATTAGCAACCTACCTGGCTTGCCAGTTGGATAAACAACTGACTTAACTAGGTGACTTAACTAGCTAGCCAGCAGTCTATACTGCTGACATAATTGCCTAGGTACCTAGCTAGCCAGCTGGATAGCCAGCTGACTTAACAAGCTAGCTAATTAGCTAACCAGCTGTCTATTCAGCTGACTTAACTAGGGTACTTAAATAACTACCTAACTGGCTAGCCAGCTGACTTAACTAGCTAGCTACCCAGCTATTCAGCAGGCTAGCAAGCTGACTTAACTTACTGACATAACTAGCTAGCAAGCTAACTTAACTAGCTGACTTAACCAGCTAGTTACATAACTCACCAGCTGGCTTAACAAACTGACTTAACTAGCTAGCTACCTAGATAGCTATGTAGCTAGACAGCTGACTTAACTATCTGATTTATCAAGCTACATAGCTGACAAAACTAGCTAACATATATACCTAGATTCCTAGGTAAGCAGCTGACTTAACTAGCAGAAATAACGAGCTAGCCAGAGGGCTACCCATCTGAATTAACTAGCTTTTTAATTAGCTAACCAGCTGTATAGTCAACAGACTTAATGAACTTTCCTAACTAGCTAGGCAGCAGGTTGCCTAGTTTAGCTGACTTAACTAGCTGACTTAATAGGATAGTCATCTGGCTAGCCAGGTGACTTAACTAGCTGGCTACCTATCTAGCCAGCTGGCTAACCAACTGACTTACACAACTAACTTAAGATAGCAAGCTGGCATGCAAGCTCACTCAACTACCTAGATATCTACATAGCTCCAGCTAGCCAGCTGACTTAACTATTTGACTTGAATAGCTAGCCTGGTGGCTAGCAAGCTGACATATCTAGCTACCTACCTGCCTAGCCAGCTGGTTAGACTTCTGACTAAATTACCTGACTTAACCAGCTGACCAGTTTACTAGGAACCTGACTTAACACTGACATCACTAGCTAGCCAGGTAGCTATTTAGCTGACTCAACTAGCTAGCCATATACATTGCCAGTTGGCTAACCAGCTCTCTTAATTAGCTGAATTAACCAGCTACCCACCTGACTAGCCAATGACTTAACTAGCTCGCTACCTAGCTAGCCATCTGGCTAGCCAGCTGATTTAACTAGCTGAGTTAACTAGTTAACTACCTAGCTGACCAGGTGACTTACATATTTAGCTAACTAGCGAGCTACTGAGCTAGCCAGCTTACATAAATAGTTATCTAATCAGCTAGCTACCTAACGTACAAGCTGACTTAAATAGTTAGTGGCCTAGCTAGCTTGCTGACTTAACCAGTTAACCAACTAGTGAGCTTACTTGTTATCTAACTTTCTAGCTAGCTGACTTACTCATCTGACTTAACTCGTTAGCTAAGGAGCTAGCTCGCTGACTCAACCACCTGACAACTCATTAAGCTAACTAGCTAGCGTGCCTACACAACCAGCTGACACAACCCGTTTGCTAACTAGCTAGCTAGCTGACTTAATCCATGAGATAACAAACTACCTCACTCAACATGCTGACTAATCCATTAGCTAACTAGCTAACTAACTGTCTTAACCATCTGATTAAATTAAAAAGCTGACTTAACTAGCTGACTTAGCTATATGACTTAACTAATTAGCTAGCTGACATAACAGGTCAACTTAACAAGCTAGCTAGCTGACTTATCTACCTGAATTATATAGTTAGCTAACTAAGTAGCTGAATAAGTAGCTACTTTAATAATTATCTAACTAGTTAGGTAGCAGACTTAAGTACGTGACTTAAATAGTTAGTTAACTAGTGAGCTAGCTGACTTAGCTAGCTTACTTATCTATCTAGCTGGTTAACTGACTGACAGCAAGCTGACTAAACTAGTTGGCTAACAAGATAGCTAGCTGATTTAATGAGTTTGTTAACGAGTTATCTAATTGTTATAACTTGTTGGTAAACGAGTTATCCAGCTAACTTAACTAGTTGTTTAACGAGTTAGCTAGGTGAATTAACTTGTGGGCTGATGAGTCCGCCGACTACTTAGATTGTTTAACACGTTGACTGCCTACTTGGCCAACTTGCTAGCTGGCTTAACAATTTGGCCGACTAGTTGGACGACTAGTTAGCTGGGTTAACAAGTTCACTGACGTGTTGGCCAACTAGTTAGCAATTTAAACTAGTTGCCTACTGGTATGCTGACCTAACTAGTCGGCCGAATAGATGGCTGACAAGTTAGCTGACCTAACTAGTCAGCCAACAAGTTAACACAGCTGACAAGTTGGTCGACTAGTTGGAAGGTTGTTTAGCTCACTTTACTACTTGGATGTCTAGTTGGCAGACAGGTTACCTGACTTAACTAGTCAGAGAGCACGTGAGCCAATAGGTGAGTTGACTTGACTAGTTGGTGGGCGAGAGAGCTGACTGATCAGGTGACTTAACAAGTCTGCAAGCGAGTGAGTCGACTGGTAAGCTGACTTAATTAGTCAGCTGGTGAGTGAGCCGACTGGTCAACTGCCTTAACTAATTTGCCTGTGAGTGAGCTGACTGGTCAGCTGACTTTAGTCAGCTGGCAAGGGAGCCGACTGGTCAGAAGACTTAAATAGTCTGCTGGTGAGTGAGTAGACTGGTGAGCCAAATTAACCAGTTGGCTGTCAAGTGAGCTGATGTTTGAGATGCCTTAACTAGTGGACCAGCAAGCGAGCCATTGGTTAGCTGTATTAACTAGTCGGCTGGTGAGCAAACCGACTAGTTAGCTGTTCTGTTGGCCTGCGAGCAAGCCAATGGGTTAGTTAAACTTTTGGCTGGCGAGTGAGTTGACTAGTTTGCTGAACGGTTGACAGGTGAGCGAGCAGACTAGTTAGCTGACCTTATGGAAAGTGAGCGAGGCCATTAGTTAGCTGACCAGCTTGCTGAGTTGCTAGCCCACTTGTTAGCTAAGTAACTAGCTGATTTGCTAGCTGACATAACTAGATAGCCGACTAGCTAGCTGGATATGTGGCTGACATAACTAGCTAGCAAACAAGCTATCTAGCTGTCTATCTAGCTGACTTAACTAGCTAGCTAACTGGTTAGTTAGCTGGCTAGCTGACTTAAATATCTAGCTTATTTGTTAGTTGACTAGATAGCTGAATTAAATAGCTAGCTGACAAGCAACCTGACAACCTACCAGACTTAACTAGTTAGCTGAATAGTTAGCTCACTTGCTAGCTGACTTAACTACCTAGCTGGCTAGCTAGCTGATTTAACTAGATGACTGGCTAGTTGCCTGGCTAGCTGGCTAGCCAGCCGACTTAACTAGCTAGCTACCTGGTTGGCTAGACGACTAGCCAGTTGACTTAACTAGCTAGCTACCTGGCTGGCTAGTTGGCGATGCAGTCGGCTGGATACTTAGAGGGCTGGCCAGCTGGCTAGCTAGCTGAATTAAATAGCCAGTCAGCTGGCAGGACAGTCTGAAAGCCAGTCAGTTTCACTAGCCAGCCACCCTGCTGGTCAGCCGGCTAGCCAGCCAGCTTAACTAGATGGCTACTTACCTAACCAGCCAGTTAACCAGCCGTCTTAACTTGCTAGCCACCTAGCTAGCCAGCCAACGAACAAGCTGACTTAGCTAGCTGACTTAACAAGATAGCCATCTGGCTAGCCAGCTGGCTTAACCAGCTAGCCACAAAGCTAGCCAGCTGGCAAGCCAGCTCTGTTAAGTAGCTGACTTAACTAGCTAGCCAGCGGGTTAACTATCTGACTTAATTAGCTAGCTACCTAACTAGCCAGTGGGCTAGTCAATTGACTTAACTAGCTGATGTAACAAGCTAGACAGCTGGCTAGCCAGCTGACTTAACTAGCTGGCTACCTAGCTAGTCAGATGGCTAGCCACTTGAATTAACTAACTGACTTAACCACCTAAGCAGCTGGTTAGCCACTTGACTCCACTAGGTGACTTAACTCATTACGCAGCTGGCAAGCCAGCTGACTTAACCAGCTGACATCACTAGATAGCCAGGTGCCTAGCCAGCTTACTTAACTAGCTAGCTACATACATATCACCCTTGCTTGCCAGCTGACTTAACTAGCTGATGTAAAGAAGTAGCCAGCTGACTAGCCAGCAGACATATCCAGCTAGCTATCCTTTTAGGCAGCTGGCTAGCCAGCTAACTTAACTGACTAACTTAACTAGGTAGACTGCTGACTTAACTAGCTGAGTTAAATAGGTAATTACCTACTTAGCCAGCTGATATAACTAGCGGATTTAACTAGCTAGGTCCGTAGTTAGCTATCATAAACTAGTTGACTTAACTAGGTTACTTAACTAGCTGGCTCATTGACATATCTAGCTGTCTTAACAAGCTAACTTTCTAGCTAGCCAGCTGAATTAGTAGATGAAATATCTAGCGAGCCAGATGGCTTCCCATCTGACTTAACTAGCTTTTTAACTAGCCAGTCAGCCGGATTGACAACTGGATTAATGTGCTGACTAAACTAGCTACACAGCTGGTTAGCCAGCTGAGTAAACTAGCTGATTTAACTAGGTGGCCAGTTGAATTAATTAGATAGCTACCCTCATAGGCAGCAGGCTAGCCAGCTGATTTAACTAACTGAATTAACAAGCTATCCAGCTGATTAACTAACTGACTTAACTAGCTTGCTACCTAGTTCTCCAGCTGAGTTAACTAGCTGATTTAAGTAGCTAGCTACCTGGCTAGCCAGCTGGGTTGTCAGCTGACTTAACTATCTGACTTAATAAGCTAGCCCACAGGATGGCCAGCTGAATTAACTAGCTGACTTAACCGGCTCTTCAGCTAACTTGCCAGCTGACTTAACTAGGTAGCTACCTAGAGAGCCAGCTGGGAAGCCAGCTGTATAATCTAGCTGACTTAACTAGCTAGCCAGCTAGCTTGCCAACTAACTTAACTAGCTTACGATGTAGCCAGCCAGCTGGCTAGCCATCTGACATAACTAGTTGACTTAATCAGGTAGCCAGTTGTCTAGCAGGCTGATTAACTTCCTAGCTATCTAGCTAGTCAACTGGATAGCCAGCTGGCTTAACTAACTAGCTACCCTCATAGCCTGCTGTCTTGCCAGATGACTTAAATACCTCGCTACCTAGCTATCCAACTTGCTAGTGAGCTTACTTAACAAGGTTACTTAACTAGCTAGCTAACTGGCTAGACAGTTTACTTAATTAGGTACATACACGGTTAGGCAGCTGGTTAGTCAGCCTAGCTAACTCACAACCTGAACTAGCTAGCAAGCTGATTTAACTAGCTGAATTAACCAGCTAGCTATCTAGCTAGCCAACTGTCTTTACTAGCTGGCTCAACTAGCTGGTTACCTAGCTAGCTAGCTAGCTGACTAAACTAGCTGACATAACCAGCTAGCTAGCTGACATAACTAGCTGACTTATATAGCTAGCTTCCTAGCTAGCCAGCTGATTTAACTAGCTGAAATAATTAGCTCACTAGATGGATAGCTATCTGACATGACTAGTTTTTTAACTAGATAACCAGTTGGATAGCCAACTGACTTAATGAGCTGTCTTAACTAGCTAGCATGCTGGTTGCCTGCTGACTTAACTAGCTGATTTAAACAGCTAGTCAGCTGCCTATCAAGCTGACTTAATTGCCAGACTTTCTATGTAGCCAGCTTTCTAGCCAGCTGATTTATGTAGCTGACTTAAGCTACCAAGCTGGGTAACCAGCTCATTTAACTAACTCCTTACCTACATATCCAGCAGGCAAAAGAGCTGACATAACTAGCTGACTTGAACAGCTAACCTCCTGACTAGAAAGCTGATTATCTAGCTAGCTACCTAACTAGCCAGCTGGCCAGACAGCTGACTAACTAACTGACTTAACCAGCTAGACAGTCGGACAGCCAGGTGACTTAACTTACTGAC
>NW_007249492.1:7794-9680 GCF_000164805.1 Carlito syrichta
TTACCTAACTGACTTAACTAGCTAGCTACCCGACTAGCCAGCTGACATAAAGATTTAGCTACCTAGCTAGCTACCTAGCTAACCACCTGACTTAAATAGTTAGCTGCCTAGCTAGCTAGCTGACTTAAACAACTAGCTAACTAGTTAGCTTACTCATTATCTAACGTGCCAACTAGTTGACTTAATTATCTTACTTAACTCATTAGCTAATGAGCTAGCTAGCTGACATAACCAGCTGACTTAATTCATTAGCTAGCTAGGTTGCTAACAGACTCACCAGCTGACTTAACTCGTTAGTTAACTAGCTAGCTAGCCTACTCAACCAGCTGACTAAACCCGTTTCCTAATTTGCTAGCTAGCAGACTCAACCAGCTGACTTAATGTTAGTTAACTAGCTAACTACCTGACTCAACCTACTAACATTATGCATTAGTTAACTAGCTAGCTAGCTGTCTTACCAAGCTGACAAAATCAGAAAACTGACTTAGCTAGCTAACTTAACTTGCAGACTTAAATAGTTAGCTAGCAAACTTAACTATGTGAATTAAGTAGTTAGCCTAACTATTTAACTAACTGTATAACTGACTGACATCATTAGCTAACTAGTCAGGAAACAGATTTAAGTAGCTGACTTAAATAGCTAGCAAGTGAGCTAGCTGATTTTGCTAGCTGACTTAGCTAACTAACTGGTTAGCTAGCTGACTTAGTTAAGTAGCTGGTTAGCTAGCTGACTTAGCTAACTGACTTTAGTTGGCTAATGAGATAGCTAACTGACTTGACAAGTTGGTTAATGACTTAGCTAACTGTTTTAACTAGTTGTTAAATGAGATAACCAGCTGTATTAACTAGTAGGTTAATGAGGTATCTAGTTGATGTAAATTGTTGACTGACAAGTCAGCCAACTAGTGAGCTGGTTTAATACATTGGCTGATTACTCGGCCAACATGTTTGCTGGCATAAAACGTTGGCAGAATATTCTACCGACTATTTAGCTGGGTTAACTAGCTGACTGATGAGTTGTCCTACTAGTTAGCTCGGTTAACTAGTTGCCTGACTAATTTGCTGACTTAATCAGTCGTCTGATTATTTGGACGACAAGTTAGCTGACCTAACTTGTCGGCCAATTAGTTAGCAGACCTTAATTATCAACTGACAAGTTGGCCCACTAGTCAGCCAGTTGGTTAGCTAACTTAACTAATTGTGTGGCTAGTAGGCTGACCGGTAACCTGACTTAACTAGTCAACCACTGTGTGAGCCTACAGGTTAGCTGACAACTAGTCGACTGGCGAGTGAACACACAGGGCAGCTGAATTAACTAGTTCATCGGCGAGTGAGATGATTGGTGAGCTGACTTAACTAGTCAGCTGGAGTGTGATATGACTGGTCAGCTGTATTTAGTTGGCTGACGAGTGAGCTGACTGGTCAGACTTATGTAGTTGGCTGGTGAGTGAGCCGACAATTGAGGCAACTTAACTAGTTGACCGGTGACTGATGCGAATTGTGAGTTGCCTTAACTATTCGGCCGGTGAGTTAGCCGACCTGTGAGCTGACTTAACTAATTGGCTGGCAAGCAGGCCGACTAGTTCACTGACCTGTTGGCCTGCGAGCGGTTCGACAAGTCATTTAACCTGTTGTCTGGCAAGTGAGCTGACTAGTTTGCTGACTGGTTGGCAGGTGAGCGAGCCGAACATTTAGCTGACCTGATGGAAAGCAAGTGAGCCCAATAGATAACTGACCATCTAGCTGATTTGCTAACTGACTAGTTAGCCAAGTAACTACCTGGTTTACTAACTGACTTAACAAGCTAGCTTACTAGTTAGCTGGCTATCTAGCTGACATAACTATCTGGCAAACAAGCTATGTAGTTGTCTAGCAAGCTGACTTAA
>NW_007249493.1:0-1294 GCF_000164805.1 Carlito syrichta
TAGCATATTTAGTCAGCTAGTTAAGTCATCTGGCTATTAGAATGCAAGAGAGGTAGAGAGCTTGTTTAAGTCAGCTGGCTAGCCCAGCTGTTTAACTAGATAAGTCAGCTAGTTTAGTCACCTGGATAGTCAGCTGCCTAGCTTATTAAGCAACTAGTCAAGTCATCTGAAAAACAACTGACTAGGTAGTTAGGTCACCTTAAGTCAGTTGGCTAGACAGCTCGCTAGCTTGTTAAAAAGCTAGTCAAGTCAGATGGCTAGACAGCGAGCTAGTTATTTATTTCAGCTAGTTAAGTCAGTTGGATAGCTAGGTAGCTAGCTAGTTAACTCAGCTGGTTTTGTCAGCTAGCTAGCTAGTTAAGTCATCTAGATAAGTCAGCTAGCTAGCTAGATAGTGAGCTACGTAGCAAGTTAATTATTTCACTAGTAATGTCAGCTGGCTATTTAGGTAGCTAGCTAGTTAAGTCAGCGAGTTAAGTCAACTGGCTAAATAGTTAAGTCAATTAGTTCAGTCACCTGTCTAGCCATCTGCCTAGCTGGGTATCTAGCTAGTTAAGTCACCTGGCTATCAGGCTGGCTAGCTGGATATGCCACCTAGTTAAGTCACCTCGTTAGCCAGCTGGTTAGATAGGTAGCTAGGTAGTTAAGCCAACTGACAAGCCTGAGGTATACATAGGTAGCTAACTCCTTGTGTCATCTGGCTAGCCACCTGGCTAGCTAGTGATGTCAGCTAGTTAAATCAGCTGGCTAGCCAGCTGGCTAACAAGTTAAGTCATGTAGTTGAGTCAACTGGCTAGCCAGCTGGCTGCATGGTTAAGTCAGCTAGCTAATTCAAGTGGCTAGCCATCTGGCTATCTATATAGCTAGCTAGTTAAGTCAGCTGACTAGCCAGTTGTCTAGCTGGTTACATCAGCTAGGTAAGTCAACTGGCTAGCCACCTGGCTTGGTAGGTAGTTATCTAATTAAGTCAGCTGGCTACCCGGCTGTCTAGCTAATTATGTCAGCAAGGTAAGTCAGCTGGCTAGCCACTTGGCTTGGTAGGTAGATAGCTAATTAAGTCAGCTGGTTACCCAGCTGCCTAGCTAGTTAAGTATGTGAGTTAAGTGAGCTGGCTAGCTGGCTGGCTAGCTAGGTGTCTAGCTAGTTAAGCCAGCTAGCTAGCTGGATGGCTATTTAGTTAAGTCAGCTACTTAAGTCAGCTGGTTCTCCAGCTGGTTAACTAGGTGGCTCGTAAGTTAAGACGACTGGTTAGCGGGCTGGTCATGTAGGTGGCTGGCTAATTAAGCAGGCTGGC
>NW_007249493.1:2563-4188 GCF_000164805.1 Carlito syrichta
TTAACCAACTCATTAAGTCAGTTAGCTATCTCGTTAGAGAGCTAGTTAATCAGTAGCTAAGTCAGCTAGCTAACTGGCTAGATAGCTACTCATCTAGCTAAGTTAGCTAGCTCACTAGTTAGCTAACTATTTAAGTCAGCTACTTAAGTCTACTACCAAACTATTTAGCTAATTATTAAATCAGCTGGTTGTCAGCTAGTTAAATAGTTAGATAAATGTTTTATTCAGGTAGTTAAGTCAGCTAACTATCTAGTTAAGTCAACCAGTTAAGTTAAGTCAATTAGCTATCTAGTTAAGTCAGCTAGCTAAATAGTTAAGTCAGCTAGCTAAGTCAGGTATTAAGTCAGCATTCTAATTTAGTCAGCTGTTTAAGACAGACAGCTAGTTTTATAGCTAATGGGTTAAGTCAAAAGGTTAAGTCAGGTAGTTATCTAGTTAACTACCAGGTTAAGTCAGCTGGTGGAGACAGCTAGTTAGCTAGGTAGCAAACAGGTTGAGTCAGTTAGTTAAGTAGGTTAGCTAGCTAGTTAGCTAACGAGTTACGTCAGCTGGTTGAGTCACCTAGCTAACTCTTTAGCTAGCGAGTTAAGTCAGATGATTAAGTCAGCTAGCTAGCACGTTAGATAAAGAGTACGGTTACTAGTTAGCTAGTTGGTTAAGTCAGCTAGCTAGCTAGGCAGCTAACTATTTAAGTCAGCTTGTTAGCTAGGTAGCCAGACGGTTATCTAAAAATTTAAGTCAGCTAGCTAGTTAGTTAGCTAACTATTTAAGTCAGCTGGACACCTAGGTAGCTAGCTAGTTAACTCAGCTAGTTAATTTAGCCGACTATACAGCTGGTTAGCTAGGTAGCAAGCTAGCTAAGTCAGTTGACTAGCCAACTGGCTAGCTGGTTAATTCAGCTACTTGAGAGAACTGGCTAGCCAACTGACAAGGTAGGTAGCAAGCTAGTTAAGTCAGCTAGATAGCTACGTGGCTAGCTAGTGATGTCAGCTAGTGTAGTCATCTGGCTAGCCAACCTGCAAGCTGGTTAATTCAGCTAGTTTATTCAGCTGTCTAGCCAGCTGGTTAGATAATTAACTAGCTATATAAGTCAGTTTGCTAGCAAGCTAGCTTGCTGTTCAAGTCTGCTACTTAAGTCAACTGGCTTATCTGCTTGCTAGGTGGGTAGCTAGCTACTTAAGTGAGCTAGCTAGCTGGCTTGCTAGCTTAAGTCAGCTAGGTAAGTGAGTTGGGTAGCCAGTTGGCTATACAGGTAGCCAGTTAGTGAAGTCAGCTCGTTAATTCAGTTGACTATCCAGCAGGTTAGCTAGTTAAAAAGCTAGTTAAATCAGATGGCTAGGCTGCTGGCTACCCAGGTATTTAAGCTAGTTAAGTCAGCTGGCTATCTAGGAAGCTAACTATATGTCACCTAGTTATGTCAGCTAGTTTGCAAGTTAAGTCAACCAGTTAAGTCTGCTGGCTGTCTAGATAGCTAACTATGTAGCTGGCTATTTAGGCCAGCTAGTTAAACCAGCTGATTAGTAAGGTAGATAGCTGGTTAATTGAGTTAGTTAAGTCAGCTTGCTAGCTAGTTAAGACAATGAGTTAAGTCAGCTGGCTAGCCAGCTGCATAGCTGGGCAGTTAG
>NW_007249494.1:0-952 GCF_000164805.1 Carlito syrichta
CGTCCTATTTCCTCTCTTGAGCAAGTTGCCCAGTCAGCCCGTACTCCAGGGGAAGGGGCAGCAGGGAGACCGACAGGCTGAAGCGGAGAGGACAAGAAGGAAGGGAAGCTAACTGACCACCTCGGTTTCGCTTTTTCCAGTGCCCAAACTATGAACTGAAGGGAGAATTGGTGTGTGTGGTTGATGCCTGGTAGATGTGTAAGTCCAATTCTCCCACCGTCTGCTGAGAGTATTTTCCACGTCTCTGTGCCCCAGTATGACTGTCTCATCATCACACTTGAGCTCTTGGTTGTTGCTGCTGAAAATCTCAACACTGTATACTCGCTTTATTTATTTATTTATTTGGAGGGGTGCAGAGGTGGGAGTGGATCAGGCAGTGAAGAGAAAAGCCAGCTTCCCTTTATGCCATCATTTTGGAAGCAGAACTCCCAACTCCTTTTCATGAGTAGCAGGCCAGAAATATCGACAACTTTCATAATATGCTAGACTATCTACCAAAACTCCCCAAAGCTAACAAATGATCAGGAATAAGACAAAAACTACCATCACTATCTGTATTCAGAATTGGCAAGAGCAATAAGGAAATAAGAGTAATAAAAGACTTCAAAATTGGAAAGAAAGAAATAAAACTACCATTGTAGCGTGATTGTGTACTTACAAAATCATAATCTACGTAGTATTAAAATTCATATGTGAATTAATTAAGACACTGGTTAGGCCAGGCTCAGTGGCTCAGCCTGTAATCCCGCGCTTTGGGAGGCGGAGGTGAGTGGATTGCCTGAGACCGCGGCTTTGAGACCCGCCTGGGCGACTTGCCGAGACCTCATCTCTACAATAAATTAAAAAAATTACCCGGGCAAGGTAGCGCCCACCTGTAGTTCCAGCTACTTGGAAGGCTGAGGAGGAACGATCGCTGGAGCCCAGCAAGTCGATGCTGCAGTGGCCAGGAGCG
>NW_007249494.1:2098-3172 GCF_000164805.1 Carlito syrichta
TGGTTCTTTCCTTTTTTTGTGAGTTGAAGTCTCACTCTGTCATCCAGACTGGAGTGCATTTGCACACTTATGGCCACACCAGTATCGACAGGCTGGGCGTCGGCAATCTTTCTGCCTCAGCCTTCCAAGTAGCTGAAACTGCAGGTGTGTGCTATTATGCCCAGCTAATTTTTGATTTATTGTAGAGACGAGGTCTTGCCAAGTTGTCTAGGTGGATCTCAAACCTGTGGACCCAGGCAGTCCGCTTACCTTGGCCTCCCAAATTACTGGGATTAAAGGCTGAGCCACTGAGCCTAGTCATATGGTTCTTTTTAATAAAGAAAAGATCTTTTCAGTTAACTAGTGCTGGGTTAATAGAATATATGTATAGAAAAAAATATTCCTGGGCTTCTACCTCTCACTGTGTACACAAAAGTCAGTTATTTAGGGGCTGCACATCTAAATGTGCAAAACAATAAAGACCTTAGAAAACAGGGAGAACAACTTTATGAGCTTGCAGTAGGCAAGGATTTCTTAAGTAGGATATAAGAAACACTGTTCATAGAGGAAAATTTTAATAATGTGTACTGTGTAAGAACTTCTATTCATCAAGAGACACCGTAAGATCTTGAAAAAGGCAAATCAGTTGGAAAAGATATTTTCCATACACATATCTGACAAAAGATTCATAATCTAGATTATTTTTAAAAAAAAACAAAACAGGCCAAGAGTAAGACACCCAGGAACAGGGAAGAGGATGGCCAGGCTTCCCAGGCAGAGGGGAAGCAGTGGGTGAGAGCATAAGTCTGCAGGGTCTTATGCCCTGGCTGGGAAGCAGCCATATGCAGTATGCCCCAAATCCTGCTTGAATGCCAACTGGCTAGGGCTTTTCTGGAATAAAGGGGAGATTCTCTCCCCATCTGATTGTAGGGGTGGAATGTGTGCCCTTGGGAAGGACCACAGAAGCCTAGCCTGATCTCAGAGCTTCTCAGACTCCAACACCCACACTCAGGAAGGAATCCCAGGGCAGGAGTCACTAGGCGTCCATGTTCTCAAAGGTGGGCATGCACGCATCACCCTTGCTGGGAGTCCTGA
>NW_007249495.1:0-4753 GCF_000164805.1 Carlito syrichta
GCCAGAGCCCAGCAGGTCAAGGCTGCGGTGGCCGGGAGCGGCCACTGCAATCCAGTCTGGGCGACAGAGGGAGACTCCAACTAAAAAAAAAAACAAAAAAACTACTGGGCTCAAGCAATCATTCCACCTCGCCCTCCCAGTGTGCTGAGATTACAGGCGTGAGCCACCACGCCATACTGCATTCTTTGGAAGCTAGCCCCTGAGCACTTTCCACACTCAAGGAGACAAAGGTTTAAGCTCCACCACCTGGAAGGAGGCCGTAACTACATATATTATTTAGGATTCTTTTAATATGTCTCTTCTCCCCTAATTTATTCAACTACTTATTTTTTCCAGTATGGACTCCTGTATATTTATTTTACACTTTGGGTCATAGTCTAATACTGTGTTATTTCGTCATTTGTTTTTTTTGCTCAACTCATTCCAACTTTAGCTGTTGGGAGCTCTCTCATGCGCCATCCTTCTGTTTCTTGGTCAATTCCTTACTTTTTGGCACTACATGGTGCTCCAGGCTTATTAAAAACTGTCACGCTGCCGGGCTCGGTGGCTCAGCCTGTAATCCCAGCACTTTGGGAGGCTGAGGTGAGTGGATTGCTTGAGTCCACGGGTTCGAGACCAGCCTGGGCAGCAAGACCTCATCTCTACAATAAATCAAAAAATCAGCCGGGCGTGGTAGTGCGCGCCTGTAGTTCCGGCTACTCGGAAGGCTGAGGCGGAAGGATCGCCGGAGCCCAGGAGGTCGAGACTGCGGTGGCCGGGAGCGGCCACTGCACTCCAGTCTGGGCGACAGAGTGAGACTCCGACTAAAAAAAAAATTGTCACGCGAGGCCCGGTGCAGTGGTTCATTTCATTCCTGTCATCCCTGCATTTAGGGAGGTCGAGGCAGGAGGTTCGCTTGAGCCCGGGAGTTTGAGGGCAGCCTGGGCAACCTAGCAAGACCTTGTTTCTACAAAAAATTTAAAAATTAACTGGGCATGGTGGTGTGTGCCTATAGTTAGTTCCACCTGCTCGGCGGGGGCTGAGGCAGGAGGATCGCCTGAGACCAGGATGTTGAAGCTACGGTGAGCCGTGATTGTGCCACTGCACTCCAGCCTGGGTGACAGAGTGAGACCACCCCACTCAAAAAAACAAAAAACATAGGCTGGGCGCAGTGGCTCATGCCTGTAATTCCAACACTCTGGGAGGCCGAGGCGAGAGGATTGCTTGAGTTCAGTTCAAGACCAGCCTGGGCAACGTAGTGAGACCTCATCTCTACAAGAAAAACCCAACCAACCAACCAAACAAACAAAAAACAACAAAACTCTCATGTCAACTATCCAGCTGATTCATTTAATCTTTCGACAGGCATTTATTAAGCTCCTGCTGTGTACCTGTCAACATAATAACACAGTATACAGTGGGTGTTTTAAAGCTTTCACCCATTCATCTCTTCACAGACAATAGTGTGCCAAGCTCACACCTTGTCCCCAGAGTTATACTGGGCTCAGGAAATGCTAGAGAACACAGCAGGTGAGCACACTCTAAATGGCTCTCGGAGACCTAAGGTTGGCATTATAGCAAGAGCTACGTCATTGGAACCCTGGTGAGGCCTAGCCAAGGTGACAATCAGGGGAACGCTCAGAGCCCTGTGGGGCAGACAGAGGCACTGCCCCGAATCTGTGGTGTGAGCTGCTGGCCACAGTCCTCTCGGCGACTGCATGCAACCTGGCAGTGTGCAGGACACCCTTCCAGAACTTCCCCTTGCTCCACAGGGCCAGGGTGGGGCTGGGCATCTGTCTCCACATCACGTGGATGGGGAAACAGGCTGTGCTCAGGACCCCAGAGCCCTCCGTCCTCTCCTGGGACCGTCTCCCCCTGGCCTGGGTCCAGCTTTCCAGATAGAAGGTCAGAGAAGACAGGAAAATGGGTCCAGGGAAGAGCACTGACCGGGGGGTCAGTGCAGGGGTCGTCTCAAATCTGGGGCCTGTCGTTGACAACCAACTGGACGCTCCAAGCCTGTTTCCTCAACTGCCTCACAGTTTGGCTTGAAGGCTAAGTGAGACGTGGGCTGGGCACGGGGGCATCCCAGGCTCTGGCATACAGTAGGTGCTCAGTGAGTGCTCTTTGGTCTGGTGATGCTCCTCGGCACTGAGGTGGAGGGAACCCGCACGCCAGTCTGCCACGGTGAATTGCCCAGGTATGGGATGGCAAAGCTGTCAGACGGACAGGTGGGTCTAACCATGGCAACAGCCCCTGCCTGCCTGGTGGCTTCCTGGTCTGCGGGCACCACCAGATCTCCCTCCGGGGCCTCAGCAGGGGTGGGGACCGGCCAGAGAAGCCACATGCAGAGGGAGGCTGGTGACCTGTGTGACAACCTTGGCGCCAGGGTGTCAATTTGCATGGGGAATCTGGGATTAGCGTGGGACAAGGTGCTGACACCCTGGGAATGAGTAGAAGTCTCCAGGCATTCGAAGGGGAACTGCCTAGCTTCCGGGAACCAAGGAGAATGGGGGAGAAAGGAGGAACAGGAGGAGTGCATGAACTTCTTTACTGACAGCTGGAGAAACCGAGGCAGAGGAGGCTGCGGGTTAGGCCTCAGGACCCACAGGGAACCTGCCTGTCTCACTATTAGAGTGTATGCAGGCGGCTTGCGTGCACTCCACAAATGCATGCATGGGCGGGCTGAGTTGCAAGGGGTGCACTTTCTCCCTCCTGACCTGGAATTGCAGCCAGCACTGACATCCCGAGGCCCTGGGCTTCTTTCTCATTGTTCCCACTTCTGAGGGTATTTGTTGCTATTTATGATTTTTTTTTTTTTGAGTTGGAGTCTCACTCCGTTGCCCAGACTGGAGTGCAGTGGCCGCTCCTGGCCACCGCAGCCTTGACCCGCTGGGCTCTGGCGATCCTTCCGCCTCAGCCTTCCAAGTAGCTGGAACTACAGTTGCATGCTACTGTGCCTGGATAATTTTTTATTTATTGTAGAGACGAGGTCTTGCCAAGTTTCCCGGGTGGGTCTCAAACCCGAGGGCTCAGGCAATCCACTTGCCTCAGCTTCCCAAAGTGCTGGGATTACAGACTGAGCCACTGAGCTTGGCCCAGATTTTTTTTTTTTTTTGAGTTGGAGTCTCACTCCGTCGCCCAGGTTGGAGTGCAGTGGTACGCTCACGGGCCACCCCAGCATTGACCTACTGGGCTCTGGCGATCCTTCTGCCTCAGCCTTCCAAGTAGCCAGAACTACAGGCGTGTGCTACCATGCCCGGCTAATTTTTTCTGTTGTAGAGACGAGGTCTCACCAAGTTGCCCAGGTGTGTCTCAAACCCATGGGCTCAGGCAATCCCCTTGACTTGGCCTCCCAAAGTGCTGGGATTACAGACTTAAGGCACCACGCTCAGCAACAGATTTTTTTTTTTTTAAGGCAGGGTCTGACTCTGTCACCCAGGCTGGCATGCAGTGGCATACCCACAGCTCACTGCAGCCTCAGCCTCCTGGACTCAGGCAGGCCTCCCTCCTCAGCCTCCAACAAGTATCAGTCCTCCCTCCTCAGCATCCAACAAGTATAAGTTGCGTGCTCACTTTGTGCTGAGTCCCAGCTGGGACTTAGCACAAAGTGAGCACGCAACTTATACTTGCTGGATGCATGAAGACACCACAACCCGGATCTCCATCTGGGAGAGACGATTTAGGAATGCACTAGAACTAACTCTTCTTTGGACAGGAAGACCCCTGACCATCAGCAGGATGTTCTGACTCGGGTCATCTTCTCCCAGCTTCTGCCCGCCCTGCTGGGCAGCTGAGTGGGAGAGAGCAGTGGAGACCTTTTGGGCCACATCACACGCGGGGGGCCCTGGGCTTGGAGCCCAGCTCGGCACCATCCCTCTCTGCCTCCCAGATTCCTCCACTTTCAGATGGCAACGATACCTTGTTGGAAGAGTAAACCAAATCGTGTAAGTACAATATGACCACGGCGTCTACAAATCAGAAGGACTCAGTAATTGCTGTTTGTGCTCCAGCCGTGGTGGAATATGAGCTTGGTCTCACGAGGCCACACGCTGGCCTCCTGGTGGCCTTTCCTGCCTTCTCCTGAGCCGTCCACGCGTCCATCCCCATCCATCCGCCATCCACCCGTCCATCCGTTCATCGTGCGTCCGTCCATCCGGTCCTCCATCCATCCATCCATCTACGGGCCTCTGTCCTTCCACCGTCCACCATCCATCCACTCATCCACCCGCCATCCAGCTATCCACACAATCATCTATTCATCCATCCATCCTTCCATCTACCATCCATCCACCACTCGTCCATCATTCATTCACCATCCATCCCTCCATCCATCCATCCCTCCATCCACCATCCATCTACCCATTCATTCACCATCCACCCGCCATCCACTCAACACCTACAACAAGTAGGCATTGATTGGGATGTTGGTTAAGTATTAAGTAGATATGAGTATACAACTCCCTAGGTTAAGAGGAACCAAGCTGGGCACAGTCGCTCACGCCTATAATCCCAAAATTTGGAGGCAGAGGCGAGAGGATTGCCTGAGTTCAGGGATTCAAAACCAGCCTGAGCAACGTGGCGAGAACTCGTCTCTACAATAAATCATAAAATTAGCCGGGCATGGTAGTGCACGCCTGTAGTTCCAGCTACTTGGAAGGCTGAGGCAGAAGGAATCGCCTGAGCCCAGCAGGTCAAGGCTGCGGTGGCTGTGAGCGTGCCACTTGCACTCCAGCCGGGGCAACAGTGTGAGACTGACTCAAAAAAAAAAATAAAA
>NW_007249495.1:4926-5790 GCF_000164805.1 Carlito syrichta
AGAGAGAGAGAGAGAGAGAGAGAGAGAGAGAGACAGAAATACTGTTAGAATTTATAAACTAAGCCGGGCTCGGTGGCTCAGCCTGTAATCCCGCGCCTTTGGGAGGCTGAGGTGAGTGGATTGCCTGAGCCCGTGGGTTCGCGACCCACCTGGGCAACTTGGTGAGACCTCATCTCTAAATAAATCAAAATGAGCCGGGCGTAGTAGCACGCGCCTGTAGTTCCAGCTACTTGGAAGGCTGAGGCGGAAGGATCGCCAGAGCCCAGCAGGTCGAGGCTGCGGTGGCTGGGAGCGGCCACTACACTCCAGTCTGGGTGACAGAGTGAGACTCCAACTCAAAAAAAAAGAAAAAAAAAACAAAACTTATAAACTAATTCTGTAAAGTTGCGGGATACAAAATAAATAGATTTATATACACAAATAGCAAACAATCTGAAAAAGAAATCAAGAAAACAATTCTATTTACAATAGCTAGAAAGAATATAAAATAACTAGAAATATAGTTAACCAAAGAAATGAAAGGCCAACACAAGGAACACTGTAAAACACAGATGACAGAAATTGTGGGGCCCCAAAAACAATAGAAGGCTATTTCATGCTCATGGATTGGAAGAAGTAATACTGTTAAAAATGGCAATTCTACCCAAAGCAATTAAAAAATCCCTATCAAAATACCAAGGAGCTTCTTCACAGAAATAGAAAAAACAAAATCCTTAAATTTGTATGGAGCCACAAAAGACCCCTAATAACCAAAGCAATCCTGAGCAAAAAGAACAATCCTGGGGCCAGGCTCGGTGACTCAGTCTGTAATCCCAGCACTTTGGGAGGCCAAGGCAAGTGAATTGCCTGAGCCTGTGGGTTCAA
>NW_007249496.1:0-2768 GCF_000164805.1 Carlito syrichta
GTTTCCTTTCTTCCAAAATAATTCTCTAGTTTTGAAGCTCTGACATCTTGAGGTCCCCAGTGAAGAGGAAGAAGTTCCTTGGGGAGGCCATTTTCCCAGCACTGGGTGCACAGACTCACCACCAGGATGCAACGGGCCTGGTCGCCAACCTTTCAAAATGACCTTTCTCCATTGCCCAGATGGCAGGTACGCCAGGCAGGGAGGTGGAGGGCCTGACTGTTCCAGGCTGACCACCGCAGCCTGCCTCCGCCCCAACGCGGGCCCTGGTTTATCTGCATCATTAAGCACTCATGAGAACCTCTCACTTTTCTCCACCAAGACCTGGGAAGCCACTCCCTCTTTGCGACAGTTTAGCGAGTGTCAGGCAGTTTCCAGTGGCCGAGCCCCGTGGGGTCGTGCACAATTGCTACCCTGGTGCCTTGGGTTTCAGGTTAAGACATGGGGGGGGTCTACCTGTGGCGACCCCACTGCTCCCAAGGCCCCAGCTCCTGGGTGCACAGCCTGCACCATCGTGCCAAGCAGGGCCAGGCATCCCCCCATTGACCCCAGGTTAGAATAGTGCACCTTGAGTGCCCCGAGAGCGTGGGGCTGCAGGGACTGCAGTGAGCATGGCGCTGCAGGCAGGACAAGCTGAGGCAGGTGGCGAGAGGACATGCCTGGAGCGACTCCAGGGAAAACCCTGAAGGAAAGGTCCAGAAGCACAGGAGGGCCAGAGTGAGCGCCTGAGCTGCCTGGGGACGGCACTAACCTGAGCACGGCAGGCAGAGTGGATCCTCCCTCGGATACTGGGCAGAGGAACAGGCCACAGTATCCAGGCCTGGAGTGCCTTGAGGATGCCGTCCCCAGTGTGGAAGGATGCGAATTGCCCCCAGTGTGGAAGGACGAGAATCGCATGCGTGTGCACAACCTAAGTATTTTATAAACCTCCCCTTAATTAACCAGAAAATTTTCATTATGCCTCCAATGTGAACCAAGGCAGTGGCGCGAGGACTTCCAGGGCTCATAATTTGATATCATCAGATGATTGCTCAGGGGCAGAGGTACAATCGCTGTGCCAGCGGCACTTGTATGTATTTGTTTTTCTGCCATGTTCCTGTAGGCCTCCATCGTTCAGTTTTTAAATAGTTTGTGCTTGTATTTCACCCGTCCATAATCAATGCCATCCCCGAGCAAGGCGATGTAAATTCTCAAGTACAGGTGTAGCTGCCTGCCCAGGTGCAGCCACAGACTCTGTCTGACAAATGAAAGAGGGGCGGCCACGCAGCAACTGTCAGCTCTCAGTGTGTGTAGACAAGGGGAACAAAGTATGCGGGAATTTCGTGCCCATCCGTGTTGTCGTGCCTGTGGCACTAACGCATTAGAGGGGACTGGGCATGGCTTGGCGCAGGCAGCAAAGTGAGGTTTCCTTTCGCCCAAGCCTTGTGATCGTCGGACCGCACTGCTCAGGTAGCCTTTCACGCAGTGCCCTGAAAGACTAGCCAAAACTGGTTTAGGCCACTCCCCACACCTGTGTGAGCCTGCCTATTCCCTCAACCCCAAAGGTCATCATTGCTTCTACCAACTCCCTATCTCTGACCCAGAACCTTAAAGCCCACACTCTAGTGACAGTCTCTGGGAGTGAGATACCTGCTCCCTGCATTGTCTGTCATCTTTTTCTTCTTGAAATGACCTCTGTGGATTGCGTGTAAATCTATTCTCCCAGTCACCAGGGGATCATTTTAAAACTTTCTTTTTTTTTCAGGAACAAGAGATTGTTCTTCAACTAGACCATATAGAAATTATGTTTCAATAGCAGTGTATATTTAATTAGAGTAATCTCACTTGAATTTACTTACCTAATGTTTTATTTAGCAAGTAGACCGTCTTGTTTGCCAAGTACCATGGAGATCTCTGATAAGAACTTCTGTTATGAGGGCATTACAGTTAAAAATCAGGCATGTCTGAGGGTTATATTTTAAGTCTTTGAGAATGTGACTGTCCTACTCAAACAGAAACTGAGATGTGAGTGGTCTGCTGTTGGGAGGGTAGGGTCTGCACACCAGAGATTGTCTTCTGTAATGCACACGCATGTACCAAAGTTTCTTTGGAAATTGATATCTTCTGACTGCCAAGTAAGTCAAGTTCACCTTAAAACTTACTCCAGGTTGTTTTCAGTGTTATTTTCCCCAAAGTCAGGTCAGTTGTCTATTAGGAGACTTACTTGATGATGAGTGTTTACAAGGAGTCGGTGCTGCCCTCAGAAGAACTCCAGTCAAGCCTCTGAGTCCCCTGTACCCATCTGCCACCCTGAGGAATCCGTACTAGCAGCAGAATTTTATCAGACTTGGTGAGAATGGAAAGTGCCATGTCTCAGACTGTGACCTTAAACCTTAGTTCCTAAAATGTGAAACAACACCATTTCTTCCTGTT
The DNA here is from genome assembly GCF_000164805.1 of Carlito syrichta. Lineage (NCBI taxonomy): Eukaryota > Metazoa > Chordata > Mammalia > Primates > Tarsiidae > Carlito > Carlito syrichta. The sequence goes on from NW_007249496.1 coordinate 2,410, forward strand.
TCCCAAAACAAGAGCAAATAACTCTAAGCCATGCCATTCTTTGAAAGGTTCTTAAGTTACTTTCCTTCATGCATTTTTGGTACCTGTAATGCTACTTCAAGAATCTCCTCTTCCCACAAGTTGGAATTTCATCAGAGAGAATGCATGTATGGGGCAGGGAGGGTCAGAGTATTTCACCCCATCTCTGAAATAGGAACACCTCAAATCAGCATGACTGAATCTCACTGTCATTGTCATTAGTATTTCAATAAACAAATGGCTTTAAATGCAGTCTTGGGCACCATTGTCACATAAATGTTAAATGCTATTCATATAATGCCCAGGAAAATAGAGAGGGACTTATAGGAAAATGCATTTTG
>NW_007249496.1:3617-7297 GCF_000164805.1 Carlito syrichta
AAATCTGCTCAATTGGCTTGAGAGACAGCAGCCTCATAAAAGTGTCCTACTGAGCAGTGTCACCAAGGTTAGCAGACTTTACAAACTCAGCAGAACATCTCTGAGAAGTTCTGAAGATCTGCAGAGTCTACCAGCAGATTCCAAGAGTATTCTTAGAGAAAACTTCAGGTTTGAAATGAGTCAAAGAAGAACTGACCCTGCCAACAGGCCACATAGAAATATCCCATGACCCAGGGGCCCTTGATCTGTCGTTTTCTGACCTCATCCCTCACTCAAATGTCACCAGAGCCATCTCCAGAGCTCCTACACCGTTTTGTCCTTGCTGCAGCCCGGCAGTTTCATCCCCACATTTGCAGTGTGAGAAGATACACAGAGGGACTCCAGGCCACCTGACCTCACCATTTTATGTCAACTTTGCATGTGTGCTTGTGAAAAGTAGAAACAGTGTGTGGGGAAGAGAAGAGGAAGAGGATGGAGTGTTTTCTTCTCCCCAACACACTTCTCATGGGGAAGTTGGCCCATAACATGTGACCCACTCATGACCAAGGAGGACAACCTAGGCAGCATTCCCAGATCGGGAAGCTGCCCTTCTGTGTCCTCTGCATTTCTTTAGGTGTACTCCCATGCCCCTGCACATCAGAGCCCACCCTCAATGTCCCCATGATGATAGCAGGATGCTCAGATGGAACCCCAGTGCCATCTGCTCCATTCTGAAACTCTCTTCCCCCCAGTGGGAATCTGTGGGACCTGTGGTCCACTCTCTTAGGAATAAGTTGAGTGACTGGCAGGTGAATCATGACTTCTCATATGACCTAGGATGCTTCTTAGTGGACAGAGCTAGGTGAGTTTAATCTCCTGCACTGAGAAAATTTATGTTTCCACAGAGGCTATGGGTACATCAACCAAAATGCTCTAGGGGAGACACACATTCCTGTGGAGGTTTGGGGAAGAGGGGGCTCCCTTTCCTGTCTCCCTTGTCTTTCTCAGATGCTGCTGATGGCAGAGTCAAGTTCAGAAGAGGCCAACAGACTTCTGCCCATCTGTCTCCATCTATTAGCATTGCTGCAGACAAGTACCATGGGCAGAAAGGAGGGGCTTCAACAACAGAAATTCGTTGTCTAACAGCTCTGGAGGCTCAAAGCCCAAGACCAAGGTGTTGGCATTGTTGATTCCTTCTGTGGTCTCTCTCCTTGACTTGCAGACCACCCAGTTGCCTTCTTGTTATGTCCTCACATGGCCTGTCCTCTGCACATGGATGTCCCTGGTATCTTTCTGTGAGTCCATATGTCCTCTTTTTATTAGGACACCAGTCAGATTAAAGTCCATTCTAAAGGCCTCATTTTAACCTAATATCTTCTGCAAAGCCTTATATCCAAATATGGAGACATGATGGTATACTGGAGGTGAAAACTTCAACACATGAGCTTGGAGGGGTGCAAATCAAACCATGGCACCATCCATGACCATCCATGGCCACCCATGACCACCTGTATTCTGTCCACCCAGGCAACACCAGAGCTCACTCACTGGACCTACATTCATTGCTGACACTGCAATATGCCCTTTATCTTTGGGCCAAAAGTTCATAGAAGAAGCTCTGGAGTTTCTCCTCTTCACTATTAAACAAAAATGAAAATATGTCACATGTAGAATGATCTGTATTTATATATGATACAGATATACTGTATGCTAAAACTTTTCAATTTTTCTTATTATAAAGTTAAATTTGCCACCTAGATACAGTTTATTCATCTATAAAAATAAAACTCGAGTTTGGCTGACTTTATATACACACTAGATAAGAAGAGTCTCACATTTGAAGAAAGCACATTTGAGACAACCAGCACAACCCTGGGTCCAAAGTGACACCCCCTTTCTCCCCATTGATTCTCAGGTGGTCAATAAACTGACTGAATACTTTTGTAAGCAAAGGAGGCAGCATGTTGCTCCTGCTGTATGCAGTAGGTGTGCCAACCCCACCATCTTGACATCGTTTCTGGCATGCATGTTTCAAGGCTGTCAGCCAAGCTCCATATTCTAGGTTTTGTAAGAGAGGAAACCCACAGTGGTTCAGCCCATCATGCAAATGTACGTGGGTCCCAAGGCTTAGCATGTATGCATTGGGTATGGCCAAGAAACCATTGCCATGAAGCCAGAACGTGTGAGCCAACTCCTGCCTCCCATCAGCTGCTAACTACACCAGCACACGCATCACCACTATGGCCATGAGAGGGTAGTTAAGGATCAGTGATCGTCTCACAAGCGGGAGACATTCTGACATTATCTCTAGGTTTGAGTTCAGTGACTCATCTAAGGTCGCTCAGTAGGTGTGTCATAAATTCAGGACTAGAACCTGGCATCTCTTTGGCAGGTCCCATGCTGGACCAGGGACAGACAGACATGCTGATTGATGTCTCCTTCCTCATACCCTCTCCTCCAAGACCCCATGGAAGTCCCAACTCTCTGCACTCCTGGGGCAGCATAGGGTGTCATAGGGTCATCAGAAGCACACAACTGTAACCAGTTATTCCTTGACTCCTTCCCTCTTCCTTCCTCTCATCCTATTCTGTCCTTTCCTCCCTCCTTCCTTTCTCCTTTTCCTTTTATTAATTTATTCACTGAGGTCTCTTGGATTGCCACTATAAGAAATGGGCAATAACATCCAGGCAGGGTGGCTCATGCCAGTAATCCCAGCGTTTTGGGTGGCTGAGGTGGGAGGATTGTTTGAGTTTAGGAGTTGAGACCAGCCTGGGCAGCATAGTGAGACTCATCTCTACAAAATAAAAAATATAGAGAAATTTGCCAGGCATGGTGGTGCAAACCTGTAGTCCCAGCTATGCGGGAGGCTGAGGCAGGAAAATCTCTTCAGCCCAGAAGATTGTTGCTTCAGCGATCCGTAATTGTGTCCCTGCATTTCAGGCTGGGTGATAGAGTGAGACCCTGACTCAAGAAAGAAAGAAAAAGGCAATATCATGTGCTGGGGAGAAGCTACATTACATTAAGTACTAAAGCAGATGGTTGAACACACACAGACAGTTATTCTACAAGGCAAAAATAAATGCTAAGAAGGATATGTGCTCATTACATCTTTGTCTCTCAGTTTCAACACTGTCTTCTGCAGTACGGAGCCAGGACTTTGCAAATCTCATCTCTCCATTGTGGCCTCTTCCTTCCTATCACCCTCAGTGCTGCCACAACCACGTGACTTCACCAGGCAAAAGCTTGTCCAGTTTTCCTGGTGTCCAATGCTCACCAAGCCGGGTGTTCAGGCTCCTCAGCGAGCCCAGATTCAGCCAAGCATGTACCCATCCCACAGGTTTGAGTCTCAGGTCTGTGGGTTCCTCCCCTGTGTCCTCCCTCTTTTTTTCATCCCCTGTGGGGTGGAAGCTGCTACCTTTATTTGCCTCTGCAATACCTTCCTGTTTTCTTTTTGCCTTTTCAGTGAACTAGCTGAAAATTCATCATAACATGTTAGTTTGCTCAGGTTGTCCTATCAAAATGCCACAGACTTAGAGGTTTAAGGATCAGAGGTGTCTTGTCTGGTAGTTCTGGTGGCAGGAAGTCCAAATCAAAGTGTCAGCAGGGTTGGCTTCCCCTGAGGACTTTGAGGGAGAATCTGGTTCATGCCTTTCCCCAGCTGCTGGGGGTTTGCCAGCAGTTTACATATTCTCTGACTTGTA
>NW_007249497.1:0-1860 GCF_000164805.1 Carlito syrichta
GTCTGGAGTGTGATACATCCTGCTTTGTTTCTTTTGCTAAGGATTGTCTTGATGATCATTTATGTTTCCATATGAATTTCTGTATTGTCATTTCCAGGTCTGAGAAGAATGATGTTGGTAACGTAATGGGTATTGCATTGAATCTGTAGATTGCCTTTCATAGGATGAACATCTTAACAATATTGATTCTTCCTATCCATGAGCATGGAATATTTTTCCATTTGCTTGTGTCTTCCTGGATATATTTTAGCAGTGTTTTGTAATTCTCATTGTAAAAGTCTTTCACTTCTCTGGTTAGAAAGATGCCAAGGTATTTCATTGTTTTGGTGGCTATTGTAAATGTAAGTAAGCAAAACTTTTAAAACAGTGTCTAGGTTAACAGAGGCACTGAAATCCCATAAAATAGAACAGTTATAGAAAGAACAATTGCTTCACCTGGAGAAGAAAGCTCTTAGGGAGAAACATGGTGAACAGGATGGATCTCTTGAAAAGTTAGCATGAGCCAGGCTCGGTGGCTCAGCCTGTAATCCCATGCCTTTGGGAGGCTGAGGTGAGTGGATTGCCTGAACCCGCGGGTTTGAGACCCACCTGGGCAGCGAGACCTCATCTCTACAATAAATCAAAAAATCAGCCGGGTGTGGTAGCGCATGCCTGTAGTTCCAGCTACTTGGAAGGCTGAGGTAGAAGGATTGCCGGAGCCCAGCAGGTCGAGGCTGTGGTGGCCGGGAGTGTCCACTGCACTCCAGTCTGGGTGACAGAGTGAGACTCCAACTCAAAAAAAAGAAAAGAAAAGTGAGCATGAAGGAAAGTATTAGACTTTTCTGTTTGTTTCCAGGTGGTAAAACCAGGACCAGCAAGTGGGAAGCAACAAAAGAAGAGATATTTTTGACCCAGATAGTACTTAATTCAGGGAAGTACCTCTAATAGAATTATCTAAACATAGAATGAATGGAATCTCTTGAAAGGTAGTGAGTTCTCCTTTGGTATGTTGTCAAGCAGTCTGTATAGTCACTTGTCATGGATACTGGTGATGTGGTGTGCACAACAATGAGTGGACTAGATGGCTCTCAAGATTGGTTTGTTTCAACTTTGATTTTGTTATTCTAAGAAAAAGAACAAGAAGACATGGGCAAGTGCTTTTCTGAAAGACAATCTCTACTTTCCTCCAGACTTTTGCATCAGGTCTAGCACAGCTTCTCTGGAAGAGGAATAAAGTCTAATAAGTGCTCAGAAGGTCTTCATTTCAAAAGTGATGAGACAAAATATTAAAAATCAGTGTAAGGCAGGAAGGAAGAAGAGGCAGCTGGGAGAAACATAAGTATTTAGGTCCAGAGAGCCCTCCACTTTATGCTGGTAAGGCTTGGTTGACATGCCATCCTTCCCTTCTCTCTACTCAGCTGCAACCATTCCCCTCTCCCTATACCATCATCCTGAACTTCCTAACCATAAATGTGCGATTTTAACAAGATATTATCAGGAACCATTGAGAAGTCGTTTCTGGTAAATGGAAGCTGGAACTATCTACCACTACAACTACCTGGCGTTGTTTTCACAATATAACCATGCAACAGAGACAACTATGGAATGGCCAGGTCAGCACTGCTTCTGTTGAGAACTGGCACCCAGTTGTTCTAAACCACTGGTACCAACACATTAGATCAGTATGAGACTGCTGATAGGCAGGGCTTGGTTGGGTACCTCACCCAAATATATCCAAATGATATTCTACTTCTTTGCCCTAGTGAATCTGATCCAGGCTAGACCCAGCAGAGTTTTTCTCCAGAATTTTGGAACTGAAAATGAGAAGGCCAATCATGCTCAATCTGGCTAAAGTTCTAAGATATAAAGCTAGGATATTAA
>NW_007249497.1:3252-4796 GCF_000164805.1 Carlito syrichta
CATGGTAAGCTTATCCTCTTGCTAGTTAGGCCTGGGCACATGGCTCAAACCTAGCCCATGGGATCAGAGGGATCATAGGCTGGAAGTCTTGGATGTCCACTTTAATGAAAAGCATATGGGCAGAAAAGTTCACCTCCTTTGCTAGAGGCATCCTAGCTGCCTGTGCACTGCAGGCGAGTGAGACATCATCACTCACAAGATAAGGATAGCTAAACAGAAGGATGCAAGGCACATGGACCTTGATGACACTTTTGGGTTGTGGAAGCAACCAATACTGGCATCCTACCTTGAGACTTCAGGTTATGTAAAATGAAAAATAAATCTTTACTATTTGAGCTGCTTTTAATGATGTGTTCTATTGACCTACAGCTAAAAGCATGTTGATACAAGTAGCCTTTCACACATCCATTTCTGGGGAAAAAAAACCTCTTAAAATGAAATTATTGAAACCAGAATTATGTTGAAGATAATTGTTAGATCTTAAGCAAAGTATTTAGAAGATGACTTTGTGAACTATTATTTAAAAGGGTTTCAGATTGTTTCTCTCAGAGAGAGATGCATGATGACACACATTAAAGCCCTGTCCCATTAGTGGGATGACATATGATGGAACCCATACTGCAGATGGAATGTGGAATCTGAAGAAACTAGCCAACCAAAGTCACACAGCAAATATGAGGAGGGGTCCCAGGTCTCCAAAGCACTATATTATGATGGCTGATACAACTAATGAGAGTTATTGTTCATGAACCTAAGTAGACACAAAATGCCACAACATTGGATCACATTTGTTTTTAATTGGGTGATCAAAACAGGCCTTGTATTACTTATGTACATCTATAAAATGAAGATCACAAACTACACTGCACATGTTCTTCTCAAAGACACAGTTCACACGTAGCTAATTTTACCCCTATTTTCTCCCCCTCCCCCATTTTAAAAGTATGAAAACATTTAACATGTGTGTGGCCATGAGGTCATAGAGCAACCAAAGAAAAGATGCTGATTGTATGGAAGCAAGAAAATGTGGAATTTCCAATGAGTTCCAGCTTGTGTGCAGTTTCAGTGGTTCATATTATAGCAAGGCAAACCCTCAAAGGCACCTTTCTGATGTCTTTCATTAGCAGAATCCAATTTTAGGTTATTCTATTTTAATTCCTAAATTTTGGACACCTGTAAAGACCAGACATCCAGATAGATCCTTAATTAAATATCATGTACCTGACAACATATTTAGTCCATTTGGATGACTGAAAAAAAGCTCCTTGCTTTAAGTTAGCTACAGAAATCTGAAGACTTTGTGGTAAGTCATGGGTAGACAGAGGAGGACTTAACATTCTCAAAATTTGATTCAGGTAAATAAAATAAAAAGGAGTGGAAAATAGTATGTCTGTCTGCCCCTCCTTTTTCCCCTCTGAGTCACCCCCTTGTTGGTTTTGCTGTTATTTTTCTAATTTAGTATGTAGAAAATGTTTGGAAATCATTCGTACTGTAGAGTTGACTTGCTCCAACAGTGGCTGGGAAATTTTCTAAGTTGTTAGGCT
>NW_007249498.1:0-46635 GCF_000164805.1 Carlito syrichta
CTCTTGTGTTTGATTTTTTCATCCTTAATGAGATGAGGGAAGTTTTCTTGAATGATTTCATGAAATGTTTGTTCCAGTGTGGCTTCTGTTTCTCTCTCTGCCTCAGGAAGCCAAATTACTCTTAGGTTTGGTCTCTTGAAGTGATCATTCATCTCTTGCAGGTTTTGTTCTGTCTTTTTGAGCTTCTTTTCTATGCTTTTGACAGTTTGGGTTAGTTCTGTGTTTTGGTCTTCGAGCTCTGAGATTCTTTCTTCTACTTGGCTGATTCTGCTTTCCATGCTTATTAGTCTGTTATTCATTTCCATCACAGTATTCTTACTGCTGTCATTTCTGACATCAGCTCCTTCCTATTTTCCTCTTGTCTCTCCTCAATTTTTTTAATTCTCTCCATTAATGTCTTGATGTCTGGGTTTGTTGCACGTAACCAGTCATTCTGGGGACTCTTCATTGTTTGTGTTCCGGAATCTGTTTTCTCAGTGTCTGATTTCCCAGGGGTCTGTGTGAGACCTCTATTCCTCTTTTGGTTTTTCTTCATTTGTGCAGTTTTTCCCCCTCCCTACTTTTTCCTTCCCTCCACATCACCGTCTTCTTTAATTCTGTTATTCAGGGGTAAAGGGATTGGTTTTACTTCTGTTTGTTCAATCTCCTATTCTTTATGTATGTCCTCTTACTTTGTTCAATTCTGGAGTTGCACTGTAGGTTGGAGGTGGTCCTTTTTGCAGTTTTGAGATTTACTTAAGGGGAGAGCTGTGATTCAAAATCTGTCTGCAGGTCCTGGTATTCACTGACAGGTGTGTGGATAATGTGGATCCCACTTCCCACTGCCCTGGAATCTGTCCATGCAGTGGGGCTGTAGGTTTACTCCCTGAAATAAAATGTGGTTAGCAGAGGGGAGAGAATGGAGCAGATAGTGGGTTGAAGAGGGGAGTGGAGAGATAGAGGAGTAAGGGGGGAAACAAATGAGTGTGCCAACAAATAGAGAGAGAGACCTATACTGAAACAGATAAAAACAATAGGCCACAGCTACAGATGAACCAATTCTCATACAAAAAATAAAAATAAAACATATAGTGATGCTAACATACAAGCTAACCAACCACCTTGTTAGTGTTGTTCCTCTATACAACAATATGGTTTACAGAGAGAAGAAAAGAGAAGAAAAGGGAAAAAGAAAAAAGGGAACAATACAGTAGGAATAGAATTAAGTCATTAAACTAATAGAATCAATGAAGCACACTCTGAGACATTTCATTTAAGTCCAATGTCCTTTCAGGTCTGATTTCTAGTTTTCTTTTCAAGCTGGTAAATTAGTTTGCAGTTAGGGTCAGTTGCCCTGGTCTGCTGTGAAGGACAGTTCAGATTACCCTCCATTCAGCACTCTGGTCTGTCTTTATCAAGCTTGTTTCTCCCATTTCGGTGTTGTTACCTTGAATCACCAGCAGGTGGTGCTATCTCAGCTGCTCGCCCCAGAGGGGGTGGGGCCGGACAGGAACAAGATGGTTGCCTGCCTCAGGGCAGGCAACAGGAGCCTTACAGCGGGCGGGCAGGACAGTCTCCGTTGCAGGAGGGGTGGCAGCGATCCCTGCAGATCTTCCCTGAAGGGGTTTGTTGTGGATCGCCTCGGGCCCAGGTGGTGTGATGTGCTATGGCCGTCACGGAGGCCACAGCAGTGGTGGCGGTGGCGGCAACGGCAGCAGGGGGAGGGGCTGTGACGGCGGCGGCGGCACCATTTGCACTGCAGTGACTGTCCAGTCCGTTGTGATGTGCCAGCGGTGGCAACGGCTGAGCTCCATATGAAGAGCAGGCTGCAATGTTGGGGTCCACAGCCCCCCGGGGCGAGAGTCAGAGACCCACTACAGATCGCCTTTGCAGAGGGCTTCAGAGACCGGGTTGCCCCATCGCCATCTTGCTGCTTCTCTCCAGATGATCTGTTTTGATCCAGTTAGAACATATGACAATTTATTGGGACCAGGAGCTCTGTGTCCAGAACCTATCTGTCCTAGATTGCCACTGTCTTCTCTGACCTTTTTATTCTAGGTGAAATCTCTCCCTCTTCTCTCTAAATACCCTCAAATACACGCCTCAGCTAAATATAATTGGGTTTAGGCTTTTACAAAAGACAGAAAATACAACTGTCTTCAAATAGCTGCGGTTTTTGCCCTGTGAAAATTCCTGAAGCAAGGAAATATCAAGTATCCAACTACTTGTCCAATGCAAGGGGAAGGGAAAGATTCAGTAAGTAAAGCTTGAATTAATATTTCAGAAGAGCATCCAGACTCTTCTCTACATAAGAAACTTGCACCTATCTCTCCATCATCCTCTTCTGAGCCTGCTACACAGAGAAAAAGGCCATCATTCTCCTTATACCTTGGTTCACAACATCATCCATCAGCTGAAGTGAGGTCTCACTCTGGTTTTATTTCATTATTTTTCTCCTTTACCTCAATCTCGACTCCCACCCTGCCTCCCAAGACACCCACTCTAATATATTGAATACACACCTTTAGTTGTGGGTACTTCATTAAAATTTGCATTTAAAATAGTTTATCATTCAGTGTAATTTCAAAAATACAGCAAAGCTTCAAGAACAGCACAAGGAGGTGACACACATCCTTTATCCAGATTCACCAATTCATAATTTCCATTTCTTCTCTCTCTCTCTCTCTCTCTCTCTCTCTCTCTCTCTCTCTCTCTGTCTCTCTCTCTCTCGCACACAAATATAGAAGTATTTAAGAATACCTCTCTAATCTCCACTCAGATATGTCAAGAAAAATATTTTGTTTTATGTATCCTATATATATAAATATATATCATGCATTATATGTAGACATATCTTTTTTTTCTGACATGACCAGCCTTTGCAGTAACTACAATTGAACTTTGCTGATCCTTATTGCACTTTCTTATATGTCCACTATATTTATCTCTTTTTTTCATTTTCACAAGTATTTATTATTGTTTTATCTTTCAGACTGGGTCACAGGAAACTGGTCATCTTTTACACAGAGATGTGTTGACATGAACAAATAGCAGAACACTGGAAGCAATGGCTATGTCCTAAAAGAATAGTTGCCCCATGCTATCCACAGAGAATTGGTTCTAGAATTCCCACAGATACCAAAATCCATAGGTGCTCAAGTCTCTTATATAAAATGATGTGGTACTTGCTTATAAAATGCACACATCTGATTTTTTTTAAGTCAGAGCCTCACTCTATCCCTAGGCTAGAGTGCGGCTCACAGCAGCCTTGACCTCCTAGACTCAGGTGATCCTTCCACCTCAGCATCCTGAGTAGCCACCACCACACCCAGCTAATTTATTTTTAATTTTTTGTAGAGACAAAGTCTCACTATGTTTCCCAGGCTGCTCTCTAACTCACGGTCTCAAGAAATCTGCCAACTTTAGCCTCCTAAAGTGCTAGGATTATAGTTGTGAGCCATACTGCCTGGTCTCTTGTATACTTTAAATCCTCTCTAGATTAATTATAATACCTAATACAAAATAAAAACTATGTAAGTTATTGTTATACTGTATTATTTTTAAAATTGGTATTATTTCTTATTGCTGTATTATTTCTTTATTTTTCTAAATATCTTTGGCCTGTGGTTGGTTGAATCCGAGGATACAGGCCCATGGACATAGAGGATACAGGGTTAGAGCCAGGATAGCCCAAACATACACACAAAACAAGTCTCCAACTCAGAGGAGCCAAGTGAAAAATTGGAACTAGCTTTAGAGATAGAACAATTATAGGAATGGGTATGTGTCATGATAATGAAAATAAAAATATATGGATCATCTTTTGGGGGTGCCTACTCTATGCTGGGAAATTTCTGTTCTTGTACTAAACCCTTAAGGCAGATAGTTTTATCTTCCTTTTGCAAATAAGGAAATGGAGGTGCAAAGAGTTTTCATAACTTAACCAAACCAAAATGTGATGGAGCCACATCTCAGACTCAGGTCCATCTGATTCCAAAGCTCGTGATTTCCCTTCAATTCCATGTTGCATTGAATGAACAAGAGGTAGATACAGAGAAGGAGATGAACGTGGAAAGATTAACATAGCACAGTTCAGCCATCCACTTGAAGGATTTTTTTTTTTTGGAGATTGCCATTTTTTCTTTATGGAGATGATAAGTATATTTAAGAGGAAAAAAATCAGAATATACAATCAGCATTTCCAGAACATTAAAATGAAATTATCTGTATAGGAGCAGGTTAGGAGCCAAGAGGTAAGAGAACCCACAAAAACTAAGCTAGGCTCTTGAAGCTAGAGCCTAGATATCACAGGCCTTTAAATTAGACCATTTTGTGGGTTTTTTTTACCTAAGCCAACTATGGTAATCCTGTTTTCACTTGCCTGAGATTGGTAATTCATCACCCTGGGGATGACCATGTGACTCAATTTTAGCCAATAAAAACTTAAGGAAAATCTGCCAGGGTTGAAACTTCTGGAAAAGATTTTGCTACTTGATAAAAAGAAACAAAATTGTGGGAAAAGCCTTCTGATTAGGACACTGTCGTATTGGGTTTATGATATATGGTCATGGCAGCCATCTTGTGACCATGAAGGGACCACGGGGAAGAAAAAACATCGTATAAAACAACAATATATAACCATTCTGTAGCCTTTGTATATTGTGGATAGTCTGAAAAGTACTTTTACAGACCTAATCTCATTTAATGCTTAAATAACTCTGAGCTACTTAATATGGGTACTCTAGAAGGACTAAAAAATTTATAGATTCAACTTAAGTGACAACACAATGGTAGAAACATAATTACCAACTGTTTCCAGCTGGTTTTCTAAGTCATCCTCCATGGTGTTCTGGAATAGTTTCCAATGTTGCCTAAAATGAACTTGTGAAACTAGCTTTGGACTCCAGACCCCTGGGATATTGCAAGGAAAATCAATTAATGTTCTAAAGCACAGGTTTATGTTTTGCCCAGGAAAGAATGTTGGAATGGTTAAAGGCAAAAACAGGCACAACTATAAAGAGTACACAAGCACCCGTTGACACAATTTAGGCCAATTACTGAGGAAATGCCAAAGGGTCCATGCCACTTTATAAACTACTTGAAGTACAGATCTTGAGAAGCATCTAGCATAGAGATTTTATCATTGTTCATTTGGAGAAATGGTTTCAGGACAAATTCATAACAGTGTTAAATATTTCTGGTACCTATATTTTTACCTTCCAAGTAGAAATAATTTCATTCTGTTAAGTTTTAGTGTAAGTGTCTACAAAAGTTGTAATTATTGTACACAATTTTAAATGCTATAGGTGGCAAGATGGCTACCATGGAGCAGCAGAGAGTGGAGACCCAGTAGATGATAGATTGAGATATCTTGAACACTTTTTGATGGGCAATGCACCCAGTTCCCCGCAGTGGTCTCTTTGAGCACAAAGAGACCAGAAAACAATGACAGACATTGGACTCTGGGCTCCCTACCCCTTGCCCTGTTTCAGGCTCTGACAAAGATGGAGCTCTGCTTGGGAGAAGATAGGGGTGAATGGTTCTAAGATATTTCAAGTCAATTCACCCCCTCTAACATGTACATGAGCCATTGGTCCCACATGGGAGAAGCCTTGGTCTGGACACAACAGGGGCCAACCAGAGCCCAAGTGAAATGGGGAACAGACCCTCCTACCAGCTGCTGCTGCCTTGGCAGCCTCTTCCAAAGCAGGAAGAGAACCCAATGCAGAGTGAATCTGGCTGGCACATCTGCTGTGGGCAGCTAGTGGAAAACCAGACGAGCATCTCTTGTGCTGAGCAGGGCAGAGAGTAGAGACCAAACCACAGAATCACCCTCACCCATGGGGACTCTTTGCATGCACCCTCCACCCTGTTTCAGGCTCAAACAGAATAAGAAGCTCTGCTTGGGGAACGAAAGGGGGGAGTGATTCTAAGATGAGTCAGTTCATCCCCTCCCAATGCAACAAGGACTGAAGACCAGTTTGACTGGTTTAGCAGAGGGAGAATCTGATATTACAGTATCCTACCACAGTGTGGTGCAAGCAGCAGAAGAGAAGGCATGTTCCTCTCTCACTGAGTGATGGAATTTTAGAGAAGGAAAAGAGATCAGTCACAAATGAGAAAAAAATCAGTGGAAAATCACAGGTAATCCCCAAAGTTTTAAAGAGACAGCACCCATAAAAACAGCCATTGGAGTACAAACAATGGACATCTCCCAGAATTACTTGCCTCAGATGACAGCTACAGACGTCAAAGATGGCAAAAATGAACAAGAAACAAGAAGTGAGACTCAATGAAATTGTAACAGAGTTGGCCAATTTCAGAAAAACCTGTTCTGAAATAATGGAAATAAAGAACTCCATCCTCAAAATAAATAACAAACCAACATGCATAGGGAGCTGAATTAACCAAGCAGAGGAAAGAATCTCAGGACTTGTAGACCAAAATATGGAATTAACCCAATTTGTTAAAAACATTTTTTTTAAACAACTCAAAAAGAAGGAACAAAGCATCCAAGAAATGTGTGATTATATCAAGAAGCCAAACCTACACCTGATTGATATCCATAAAGCAGAAAAGGATACAGAGAATAATCATTCCATGGAATAAGCATTTCATGGATAATCCAAGAAAACTTTCCTCATATCACCAGAGATGCAACCATTCAAGCACAAGCCATTTAGGAAAACCTCACAAGAATCACATGAGACTACCAACCCTTAGACATATCGTAATCTGCCTATACAAAGTAGATATGAAAGAAAAAAATTCTAAAGGCCTAAAGGGAGAAAAGTCAGACTACCTACCAGGAAGACCAATCAGAAGTTCTCCAGACACATCTGCAGAAACACTACAAGCCAGAAAGAACTGAAGTCCAATTTTTAATATGCATAAAGATAAATAATTTTGACCAAGAATTTTCTACTCAACCAAGCTCAGTTTCATCAGTGACAAAGAATTAAAATGCTTCCCAGACATCCAAGCCCTAAGAGAATATGCAGCCTCCAGACCAGCCCTTAGAAGATGCTTAAGAAGGTGTTGAGCACAGAAAGAAAAAATAAAAAAAGAAGAATGGCCATGCACTTCACACTTGTATAGGCAAACACACAGTAACAGAGCATACAGAGTACCCACAAAAGTGAAAACACACACATATATATATACCAAAGTTAAAAGAAAACAAAGCAGCCTTCTAAGAACCCTATGACAAGGACAAACTCTCACATTTCAATCAGCCTGATTGTGAATGGACTGAATGCACCACTGAAAAGACTTAGAGTGGCAAACTGGATAAAGAAGCATGGCCGAACAATCTGCTGCCTCCAGAAAACTCATCTCATTGCAAAGACTCAAAGTTGGAGACTGAAAAATGAAATTTCAGGTGAATGGAAAGAAGAAGAAGGCAGAAGTAGCTATTCTAATATCAGACAAAACAGCCTTCAAGTCATCAAAAGTTAAAAAGGATACAGAAGGACAAACATAATGAAAAAGTTTCAGTCCACCAGTTTATCAATCCTAAACATATATGCACCCAACACAGAAGTGACAGGATTTATAAGTAAACCAAAATAAACTATTAAGTAAACTAGGAGAGGACATTGACCCTCAAGCAATCATAACTATAGACTTAACTACCCCACTAACAGATAGATCATCGAGGCAAAAAATCAGTAAGGACATCCAGAACCTCAACTCAACACTCAATTAAATGAACTTCATAAATATCTATAGAATACTTCACCCAACAACTATGGAGTATACATTCTACTCATCAGCACATGGAACATACTCTAAGATCAATAACATTCTCGAACATAAATCAAGCATAAACAAATTCCAAAAGATGGAAATAATGCCATACATCTTCACAGTGGAATAAAAATAGTTATTGCCATCAGCAAGATTCCCCCAAAACACACAAAGGCAGACACTAAACAATATGCTGATGATTGACTTC
This sequence comes from Carlito syrichta, assembly GCF_000164805.1. Classification (NCBI taxonomy): domain Eukaryota; kingdom Metazoa; phylum Chordata; class Mammalia; order Primates; family Tarsiidae; genus Carlito; species Carlito syrichta. The sequence goes on from NW_007249498.1 coordinate 7,937, forward strand.
TGGGTCAACATGAAAAATCAAAACAGAAATAAAAAGATTCCTGGAAACAAATGAAAATGAAGAACATCAGAATTCCTGGAATGCCATAAATGCAGTTTTAAGAGGAAAATTCATAGCATTGCACACCCACATCAGGAAAACAGAAAAATCACAAGTAAACAGCCTAACATCCCACCTACGGGAGATGGAAAGGCAAGACTACCAAAATTTTAACTTCAGTGGAAAAATCCAGATAAAAATAAACTCACAACTGCAGAGTATAGAAAACAAAAATATCATAGAAAAAATAAACAAGGTCGAAAACTGATTATTTGGAAGGATAGATAAAAATCCATGGATAGCTAACCAGATTGACTAAAAAAGAGAAAGTCCAGACAAACACAATTTAGAATGCAAAAGGTGAAGTCACAAGTGATCTTGAATAAGTTCAAAAGACTATCAAATATTACTGCAAAAACTTGTATGCAAATAAACTAGAAAACCTAAAGGAAACGAAGCACTTTCTGATATCACAAAACCTCCCAAGACTGAAATAAGAAGAAATTGAAACTCTAAATAGACCAATAACAATCCAAGAAATAGACTCAGTCATAAGAAATCTACCTACCAACAAAACCCTGGACAAAATAGCTTCCCAGTTGAATTTTACAAGACATAAAAGGAGGGACTAATATCAATCTTATTGAAAGTTTTCCAGGGAATCAAGAATAATGTTATGCTCCTTCTCCAACTCTTTTTATGAAGCCAATATCATGCTGATACCCAAACCTGGCAAAGACCCATCAAGGAAAGAGAATTACAGACCAATCTCCTTGATGAACACAGATACAAAAAACCTAAACAAGGTCCTAGCAAATCAGATTCAGCAACACATCTCAAGGATCACCCACCATGACCAGGCAGGCTTCACTCCTGGGATGCAGGGCTGGCTCAACATTTGCCAGACAATAAACGTAATACGGCACATCAGCAGATGTAAAACCAAGAACCACATGATTATATCATTAGATGCAGAAAAAGCATTCGACAAAATGCAGCATCGCTTCTTGATAAAAACTCTTGAGCACCTAGGCATGGAAGGAACATTCCTCAAAACACTAAGCCATCTATGATAAATCCACAACCAACATTTTGCTCAATGGGCAGAAATTGGTAGCATTCCCCCTGGGAATGGGAACAAGACAAGGATGCTCATTCTCACCCCTCTTGTTCAATATAGTATTGGAAGTCCAAGCCAGAACAATCAGGCAAGAGAAGGAAATTAGGGGCATCCAAATAGGAAAAGAGGAAGTTATGCTATCCCTCATTGTGAACAATGTGATCCTACATTTTGAAAACCCTATGGAATCTGTCAAAAATCTCCTTGCACTGATAATCGACTTTGGTAAGGTCTCAGGGTACGAGATCAACATGCAAGAGACAGTTGCATTTCTATACACCAGAAACAAGCAGGCCGAGTGCCAAACAAAAAGCACAATAGCCACAAAAAAACCTTGGCATCCACCTAACCAGAGACGTGATGGAAAGGCAAGCCCTCCAAAATTTACTATAAAACCTTTATAATGAGAACTATAAAACATTGCTCAAAGAAATCAAGGATAAAACAAATAAATGGAAAAACATTCCATGCTCATGGATTGGAAGAATCAACATTGTCAGGATGTCCATTCTACCCAAGGCAATCTACAGATTCAATGAAATACCCATCAAATTAACAATATCAGTTTTCTCAGACCTGGAAACAATACAGAAATTCATATGGAAACAAAAAAGAGCACGAATAGCCAAAACAATCCTTAACAAAAGAAACAAAGCAGAAGGAATCACACTTCCAGACTTTAAACTTTACTAAAAGGCTGCAGTAACTAAAACAACCTGGTACTGGTACAACAATAGACACGTAGACCAATGGTACAGAACATAAATTATGGAAGCAAAAATTCGATCTCTCAATCAGTTCGTCTTCAACAAAGCCACCAGTAACAACTACTGGGAAAAGGAGACAATAATTAGCAAATGTTGCTGGGAAAACTGGCTGACCACATGCAGAAGAATGAAATATGACCCCTACCTATCACCCTATACAAAAATCAACTCTAAATGGATCAAAGACCTAAACATAAAACCTCAAACTATAAGAATCCTAGAAGAAAACATAGGAAATACTCTTATACACTTTGGAGTCGGCAACCAAGTTTTGATCAAATCCCCAAAAGTGACTGCCATAAAAGACAAGATAGACAAGTGGGATCTCATCACTGAAGTTGAAGACCATCATTCTTAGTGATCTGAATACTGAATGTTCTCACTCATAAGTGAGACAGAAACAACTGAATACTGAATGTTCTCACTCATAAGTGAGACCTGATCATTATTCACATTAACACCAGGGAGTGATCGGCAGTCAATGGACACTGCCAGGCGAAAAAGGGAGGAAGCACGTAGCATCACAAAAGGAACCTGAGCCTAAGCCAGGGAAAGTGAGGGCCAGTTGGAGGTCCAAACTTCACCTGCATGCAGCCTGCTTGTCTAGCTGACTTGTATCCCACATATCTGTAATTAAATTAAATTAAATTAAAATGCTATAAAGTGTGGCATCAATCTAAAAATTATATCATGTATAAATAAAGTGTAATAAAGGGGAAATAATTAATTCAGTGCTTATCATAGACTAGAAACCATATGTGACATAATCCAATTAGGCTCTCCCAACATCCTTATGAGATAAAATTATCAATACTCTCTAATTATGAATAAATCATAAACTTAATGAAACTAGTTTTTGGTGTACAATAAACCAAGATATCTTCCTGAATTATTAGACTCTCTCTATAGAAAAACAAAACAAATGAAAACCATTTAACCAATTTAATTTTTTAAATTGAGTCAAATAACCTTGTTTTATGCCCTGTTGAAAAAAGCCTACTGGTTAAATAAGTTTAAAATTTTGTTTTTAAATATCAGTTAATTATTTTGAAATTAAACAGCCACAGCATTTGAAAGGATCTCCGACGAGCTGGTTACAATATACATGGTTTGAGGGTACCTGATATAATTATGCTCCTACTTCGTATTTGATGAAAGCAGTTTATATGAGTTACCTTATTAAATTATCCCTAAATCCTATGAGGTATGAATTATTCACATTTTACAATTGAGGAAAAAAGTCCAGAAATGTTAGCATGATGCCAGGGTTACAGAGCAAGAAAATGATAAAGACAGGACGCAAATCTGAGTATGTCTTGCTCCAAAGCTTATGTCTATCTACTGCTCCTTGCTATAATCACAGCATGATTTTATTTTAACAGATGATAAGAAGAAATTCCTTTGAATTTTAAACCACAAAATAAACTGCTTCACTGGATGTAGGGTCTGTTAGACAGTTTTTCTTAAATGAGAATTTTATGTATTTCCTATTTTTTTCCCTTAGGGAGTTGCAGAAAGAGCAAAGGAAAAGTCTGAGCAGTTATTTCCAAGTGATGCCGCATGAATCGTGTCCTGGATAAATGCCATGGCTGTTTCTACTACACAAGCACACTGGTAGCCTCATTTTAAATTTGGAAGGGACTCAAGGAAGAAGTGAGTTCTGGCTACATTGCCTAGGCTGACCTTAAACTCCTAGACTCAATCAATCTTCCCACCTTGGCCTCCTGAGGCAGTGGGACTACAGATGGCTGCCTCATGCCCGTCTTCATTTTTATTTTTAAAGTACTATTTCTATGCTTTGTAATGGCCTGACTGATCATCAGTAGAAAAACTTATTGTCCACCATTCTCTTCCCACCTGTACTCCCCCCCCCCCACAAAAAACCACACAAGTTTAGCATCATTATTTAAATAGGCAGTTGTGGGCAGGTGCAGTTTTAGTCAAGATTGATATTATTGATGGGCATTGGATTATGACTTGAGTTTGAGTCTTGCCCTACTCCTAATGACTGAATCTTTGGCAAGTTGCTCAGTATCTCTGAGCTTCAATTCCATTATCTAGAATAGTGCTTCCCAAACTACATTTCTTAAATTTCCAATCCATCTGAAGAAAAATACTTTTGCAAAATATATTGATTACCAGGAAAACAAAACAGAAAACACAGACATAAAATATACACTCATTTTTTAAAGATTATTAGATTCAACAAGCAGAAAATCACTTGCTTAAAGCTTCCCAACACTCGCTTGCAAATTCTGTATCATCTCGCTGTGGACTGGAAACAAAGAGTTCACAGCCTGCCACACGTCCAGGAAACATAATCTGAATAGCACTGATCTTTAAAACTAAGGATAAAAGTCTCTTTCTTCACTGAAGGGTTGTTGTTAGAATTCAATGCATAATGTATGTGAAAAGCTTTAAAAAGTGCCTGGCACATACAAAACATAAGGAAATGCCACTCTCTGAAATAAAATTAAACCCAGAACCTCTAAGGATATAGCACCGGCAGAGAGTCTCCTGGGCAACGTAGGAACAAGGTAAACCCATAACTAAGGGAGTTTGACTGCGCCCCATCTTTACTTTCTCGCTGAGATTTTCTTCCTGCACTCACACTCTCTCTTTCTTTCTCTTTCTCTTGCTCTCATTCCCATTATAGTTCTCTGTCTATGCTCTTCCTGCTGCCACCAAGATATTGTTCTCACAGTGGGACAAAATTCCTGCCTGTGCAGGATCAAAACAGTACAAAGACTGGCAACAACCCAGCTTATGAAGTAAAAAGCTCTGGTCCTAACTCAACTTGCTTGCTGTTTGGTTCCATAAGCCTATATAGGTTCTTTTTTTTTTAACTTTTAATTTTTTTTATTTTAAAGATGTGGGGTACAATTCAGGGTTAGGGATACAAATGTTCACTATGCAAGTGCCCCCCCTTCCCCAGGCAGATTCCCACTAGTGCCAATCCCGCTTTCCCATCCCCCTCCCAGCAGTTTCCCACCACTGCCAACCATATAGGTTCTTGAGCCAGGCTGGTAGCCACCCAGCTCAATGCTTTCATTGTTATTTGTGCTTAGCAAGTCACTTAATAGCTCTGGGCTTCAATTACCTCAAGTATAAAATGGAGGAGAAGCAATACCTTCCTTACAGGATTGTTTTGAGGTTGAAATGAGCTGATACACATCAAGAGCTGAGTATAGTATCTGGAACATAATAAGTAACCTGCTCGGTAAGTGTCAGCTGCCACAGTGATCATCATCTCATCATTATCATCACATAGAACTTCCTGGATCCTTCACCTCTCAGCTCCTGGCCAGTCCTCCCACTGCAGAAGTCATTGAATGACTCCTTAGAGAAACATCTTCCTAGACAGTCCAGGAGAGACTCTGCTGTAACACCCACCTAACAATGATTCATACTCTCAGACTTAGTTTCTACTTGGAGAGATACACCTGTTCCCTGAGTGGTTGGTACTAAGAATAATCTCTTTTAAGTGAGAATCTTCTCCCTAACTGGAAGTGTTTTACTTATAGGGACCTTCCTTCCAGTCTGTCTTAACATGTATCTCTTCTGTAGCTCTCATATGACATGTAACACAATGTACAGTATGTTTTGACATCCAGAAGCCACTTCCTCACCGTAGGTTTTGCATTATTATCTGGTACCACCATAAAGCTGTATAACAAACCACCACAGACCACACAACCATAAACATGTATTACTCATGTATTTGCGAGGTGTTCTAGAAGGCCTTGCTGATCTCAGGTCAACTAAGAAATTTTTCTGGTCTTGGTAGGACTTGTTCATATGTGGGGGAACCAGCTGGTTATTGACTGATCTAGGGTCGCCTCAGTAGGGATGACGGAGGAGACTTTGTTCAGAAGGCTAATGCAGAAAGTGTATCCATAGTAGAGGACTAAAACAAGTGGAAATTCATAAGCACTTTTCAGTTCTCTGTTTGCACTACATTTGTTAACATCCCATCGGCCAGCACAGATCACAAGGCTCAGCCCAAAATAGGAGTAGGCTAGCGGGTACAAAGTTAGATGGCAATGGACATGAGGAACGTTCTCGTCACATGTTAATCCCGCCTTCTATTACTTCCTATCCCATCCAGTCATATCAGGAAAACCATTTGTTGACTCATATTACTAAGTCAGGACCTTAGATCAAGACAAGATGTTATTGAATATATACACTCTAGGATTTATTTGCTTTGTTTATTTAAACAGAATCTATAGAGCACTTTTTCTTTTCTCTCCTACTCGACAAAAAAGTAGCAAAATAAAACAGATTCATTTTTTAATAATGGGTATATGAACATTTCATGTCATAATCCCTGGGATAGTTCATAACTCCTTTTGAGACCAGTCTTAATCCCATGGTATTATGGCATTCTCAACAAATGAATTTAACATCCAAGGAATAGTACTAAAATAGCTACTTATTAGGGTTTAGTGCTTTTCTCATAAAACTTGCAAAATATCAAATGAGCTTTCCTCCTGGAGGTAGATTCTAGGGAGATTTCCTGTGTTAGGAATTTGATATTTTCCTCTGTATTCCTTCCAAATAAGAAAAAAAAACACTGCATTTTTCCTTTCTGGAGTGTTTCCTACCTAAGTTGGAGTATTATTATTTCCATCTCTTAAGGAAGAAAATTAAGTTCATTTGCATAAAACTTCTCAAGAAACATCTTGGAAATAAAGGTAATATGACGTTAACGCTCTAGTTAGTGACTTTGTGAGAGGGTTCCTGAAAAAATGTCTATCATTGATCTCAGAAGGGGTCTTTTTCCACATTAATGGCAAAATCAGAGCCTCCTCATCCCCCTTGCAATCAAGGAGCCACTTGGGCATATATGTCATTATGCAAGGAAGGATGATGGGGACAATGAAAGGAGTAGGAATTGTCCAGACTCCAGCTCACTTGCTGTGGCTTCTGGCCCATTATTTGTGCTGAATAAGGTCAGGTGGATAATTCTTCCTGACCTTATTGAAGCAAATCAATGTGATGTCATGATGTGGCATAGTGTCTCTCTCTCTTCCCTGTATTTATGTCACTGACCTCACACTCTTGCACAATCCATCAACTCTGGGATCTGACAGCCTTGAGTTCACATTTTAACTAGGTGATTTACAAGCCCTGTGACCTTGAAAATTTTAGATGATTTCCATAAGCTTGAGGTTACCCGTATGTAAAATGAGAATATGTTCCTTACACCCGCAATGATACCAAGCATATAGAAAGTCACTAAGTGTGAATTTCGTACCATCCCCGCTTTACCACTCGCTCTGTCTTCCAACTTTCTACCCTTTTGCTTCTTTGCTCTTTTCTCCCCACAACAGCCTCAAGCCTCGTAGGCATTGCCCATGCAGGAGAGAAAGAGAGATACCAAACAATTAAATATCGAATTTGAAGCTAAAGGTTCCTTTGGACGCCTCTGCTGAAAATAGTAGCGTGTGAGAAGTAAAGAGACACCAGAAGAAAGGTAGAAGGAGTGTGGAGTTTTATCCTGAAAAGAAGGGGATGTGGAATTTTTTGTTTTTTATTGGCATGAAACATAGGCTTTTGATGAAAGAGGGAGAGAGACTGAAATGACTTTGGTTTTCATGGAAATGATCGTTTAACTTTGATCTTGAGAGAATGTCACCGAGCCAAGTTCTGAAGTTTCCATTTCAAGGGAGGTTGTGAAAAAGAATAGGTGAAAAAAGAAAGTAGATTTTATTCTGGTAGGAATAATTGCGTGGTGGGAGCAATGGGGAAGTGGGTGAACGCAGAGGTTAGGGAATTCCCTTTTTCTTCCTGCCCTCAGGAATTCAGGCTTAAAACAGAAGAACTCTAAGAGAAGTTGAAAGAATGCTGGTTTCGTGCTGGTTATAAACACTGGAAAGAAAACAGGATTGAAGAATGTCTGGTGAAACAGGCACTGTAAACCTTTTATTATCATATTTGTGGCTTCTGGGGTATGGCCTTAATACCATCTCTTAAGATGTTGCTTACTTAAAGCAATTGTGTTTAATTTTAAATTAAATTTCAAAAAATCCCAAGTATCTCTGTTCTCCCTTCAATTAATTTTCCATTTAAGTATATGATTTCCTTGCTGGAAAAACTCATGCCCTGAGAAGAATGCACAGTCTAAATGTGTTCACCTTTGAAGAGGTCTATTAATTATGCAAAATAATGGAAAGAGAAAAAGCAAAGCATTTTAGGGGCAAGGACTTCTGCAAATGTTCTGGTTCTGGCTAGTCACAACTGGCTGTATGACTTGGGGTGAAGTCCCTAACTTCTCTGAGTCTTAACTCCTTCAGGTGGATTACACGAAAGACAAAGGCCCTTTTAGTCTAAAAATGTATCATAATTAGTCTTAAGGTAAATATAACATCTAAAGAAGAGTTCATATGAAATTCGTAAATCCATCCACTTCTCAGAGTCTGTGGATCTGTAAGCAAATTAACTTTCCCAAACTTCAGTTTTCTCATCCATAAAATGGAAATTATAATACAATAGTATCGATCCTGTTCGCTTCATTGTGAGATTTGCAGGAGAAAATGTTTGCAGCAAGCTTAGTATGTTGACTGGCACTTCGTAAGTGCCCCAAGGATATAGGTTTAAAACAACAAGAAAATTTGCTCTGCTTCAGAGTCAAATTGCCCTCTGTGGTCCATTTGGGTCGCGGTGGTCTCCCCAGTGTGTTCAGATGAACAATGTAAAGCAAGTCAGCAAAACAAAAATGATGACGAAGATGAAAATGAAGATAATCCTTTGTCAGATATACAGTTGACAAATATTTTTTCCCATGCTGTGGGCTGTCTCCTTGCTCTCTCAATGGTTTCTTTTGCTTTGCAGAAGCTTTTCAGTTTGATGCCGTCTCGCTCATCTATCTTATCTTTAATGGCATGGGCACTTGGGGTTTTGATCAGGAATTAGTTGCCAGTACCAACTTCCATAAGAGTGTCTCCTGCATTTTCTAAGGTTCTTATATCTTGAGGTTTTACGTTTAGGTCTTTGGTCCACTGAGTTGATTTTTGTGTGTGGTGGTAGGTAGGGGTCCTGTTTCAGTTTTCTGCATGTGATCAGCCCATTTTCCCAGCACTATTTACTGAATAGGTCCCAGGATCTACAAGGAACTCAAATGTATCAAAAGGAAAAAAAAAAAGACCCCAATGAAAAAGGGGGCAAAAGACATGAATAGAGGGGATGCTGACAAGATGACTACTAAACAGGTCAGACTGTGAGAGTCACCACAAAAGCAAGCGTCCATAAAGATGCTCTACTGTTCATGGGACTCTCCGGAGAAGAGCCTGCTGAATCCAACGGATTCTCATCGCCTGGTGCCTGGCCCACACCATCACCTGTTCTAGCAAATCAGCTGGAGCCCCAGATCCGAGCAGAGGAGAGAGAAGATTGGGGAGGACCAGAGAGGAGCCCCATCCACAGAGAGAAAACGCTAACAGCAGTCATTTTCTTTGTCCCAGGACCAGGCAGAGACCTGCATTGCCCCGCCCAGTTCCACCCAGCCTCCAACTTGGGACCTAAAGTAATCTTCTCATCAAACTGGGAGTGACAGAAACCCCTTCCCCATGCTGGATCAGACACAGACAGGTCAGATCTGAGTGGCAGACTTGACAGGAAGCAAGCCAGAAGAGTCCAGATCTGATCCACCCTCCTTCCACAGTAGGCCTGGGGCATCTGACCCAAGCTGTGAGCAACCCTATCGGCCTGCACTGAGAGCAGAGGGGAGGGGTTAGAGATCAGCGCTAAAAGGACGCTGGATTTACAGAAACAACCTCAGAGTAAGTTTGGTTCCTTATTTTTTTGTGTCTGTTTGTTTTGCTCGTTTTTGTTTGTTTTCTGTTCTAGTTTTTTTTCTCTCTTTCTGTTTTTGATAACATTTTCATACTCATTTTTGTTTTTTGTTTTAGCTTTTTTTCTCTCTGTTTTGATAATGTTTTCATACTTGCTTTGTTTCTGTTATTTTACTGATTTTTTTTTTCTTTAGACTTCCTGTTTGTGTATAGGAAGAGTACATCAATAGGGAGGTTTTTGTTGGTTTGTGTTTATATGATTATCTGTATGTTTTAGGTTTTTTTACTCTTTTCTGTCTTTATGTCTCTTATCATTCGTTAGTTAGTACATCTGTCTGTTTTCCCTCTCACTCTTCTCTCTCTTCACCTTCCTCGTGCCCTCCCTTCTTCCCTTTTCCATTCTTTTCCTTTGTCTTACCTCATTTTGCTCTCAGAGAGCAAACCTATACCCCCACTGCATGATAAATTGTAAGGTAGTGGGAAGTGGGTTTCAGGGTGCCCATACACCTGTCAGTGGATACTGGGATCTGCAGATAGATTTTTAATCACACTCTCTCCTCAATTAAATCTCAAAACTGCAAAAAGTACAGCCCACAACCCACAGTCCAGCTTCAGAATTGAACAAAGCCAGAGGATCCACATAAGGAAGAATAGATATTGAGCAAACAGAAGTAAAAGCAACCCGCCATCCCTGAACTGCAGTATTAAAGAAGAGGAAAAGCTCTCGGTCTCTCTTTCTCTCTCTCTCTGTCGCTCTCTCCCTCTCTGCAGCTCTCTCCCCGCCTCTCTCCCACTTCCTCTCTCTCTCTTACTCTCTCTTTCTCTCTCTCTTTTTCTTTTTTCCCGTTACAGATCCCCTCTGTAACAGCCACTTTAATAAATCTCTTGGTCCTGAAAAAAAAAAAAAGAAGAAGAGGAAAAATAAAGTAGCGGGGGAGGAAAACCTACATAAGTGAAGAAAAACCAAAAGAAGAATATGGGTCTAACACACACCCTTGGGAGGTCAGGCATCGAGAAAACAGACTTTGGAATGTAAACAATGAAGAGCCCCTAAAATGACTGGTCTCAGACTACAAACCCAAATATCAAGACATTAATAGAGTGAATAAAGAGAATTGAAAGAGATAAAGGAAAGAATGAAGTAGTTGATAACTGAGATAACAACAGTAAAGAATACTGTGAGCCAGGCTCGGTGGCTCAGCCTGTAATCCTGCACCTTTGGGAGGCTGAGGTGAGTGAATTGCCTGAGCCCACAGGTTCACGACCTGCCTGGGCAACTTGGCGAGACCTCATCTCTACAATAAATCAAAATGAGCTGAACATGGTAGTGCACACCTGTAGTTCCAGCTACTTGGAAGGCTGAGGTGGAAGGATCGCCGGAGCCCAGCAGGTCAAGACTGCGGTGGCCGGAAGCAGCCACTGCACTCCAGTTTGGGTGACAGAGTGAGATTCCAACTCAAAAAAAAAAAAAAAAGAATACTATGAATGAAATAAATAATAAACTGATAAACATGGAAAGCAGAATTAGCCAAGCAGAAGAAAGAATCTCAGAGCTTGAAGACCAAAATATAGAACTAACCCAAAAGTGTCAAAAACATAGAAAAGAAGCTTAAAAAGACAGAACAAAACTTTCAAGAGATGACCAATTATTTCAAGAAGCCAAACCTAAGAGTAATTGAACTTCCTGAGGCAGAAAGAGAGACAGAGACCACCCTGGAACAAACATTCCATGAGATTATTCAAGAAAACTTCCCTCATCTCATCAGTGATGTGACCACTCAAACACAAGAGATTCAGAGAACCCCTGCAAGACAACAAATGAGAGCAACTCCTAGACACATAATAATTCACCTAAACAAAGTAGGTATAAAGGAAAAAATCCTAAAGGCAGCAAGAGAAAAAGATCAGACTACCTACCAGGGGAGACCAATTAGAATATCAGCAGATTTATCTACAGAAACACTTCAAGCTAGGAGAGCTTGGAGTCCAATCTTCAAAGTTCTCAAAGATAAATGATTTCAACCAAGAATAACCTACCCAGCTAAGCTAAGCTTCATCAGTGAGGGAGAATTAAAATCTTTCCCAGACACCCAATTCCTAATAACTTATGCTGCCTCTAGACCAGCCCTACAGGAAACACTTGAGAAAGTATTAAGCACAGAAGAAAGGGAAAAAATAAAGACAACATTCTTCACAAGAGTGCAGGAAAAAGATTGAAAATACACATGAATCAAACCGAAGTTCAAAAGAAAGACAACAAACAAGCAAGAACAACAACAACTCTATAAGAACCTCATGACAGGGAAAACCTTTAACATTTCAATAATTAGCCTAAATGTTAATGGACTAAATGCACCACTGAAAAGATGTGGAGTGGCAAAATGAATAAAATATCATGAGGCAACAATATATTGCCTCATGATAGACATGATATTGCCTCATCTCACCAGAAAGGATACTCACAGAGTCAAAGAGGATGGGAAGCAACATTTCAGGTGAATGGAACACAAAAGGAAGCAGGAGTTGAGATCTTAATATCAGACAAAATACCCTTTAAGTCATCAAAAATTTAAAAAGATACAGAAGGTCACTATATAATGATAAAAAGTTCAATCCATCAACAAAAAATATTCATCCTAAACATATATGCACCCAACATAAGAGCACCAACCTTCATAAAGCAGTTTCCAGGCAAACTAAAACTATCATAGCTGGGGACTTTAATACACCCCTCACAACCCTAGACAAATCATCAAGACAAAAAATCAGCAAGGAGATCTGGAACCTCATTGTGACTCTCGACCAAATGAACTTATTGATACTTACAGAACACTCCACCCAACGACAACAGAATATACATTCCACTCATCACCACATGGAATGTACTTTAAGATCAACCACATCCTTGGCCATAAATCAAGCTTAAACAAATTTCGTAAGATTGAAATTCTGCCATGCACCTTCTCAGACCACAGTGGAATAAAAATAAACATAAACACCAACAAAGTTTCCCCAATACCCACAAAGACATGGACACTAAACAGTATGATACTAAGCAACTCCTGGGTCAACATGGAAATCAAAACAGAGATTAAAAGATACCTGGCAACAAATGAAAATGAAGAAATGACTTACCAAAACCTCTAGAAGCAGTAGTAAGAGGGAAATTTATATCGCTAATTGAAGAAAATGAAAGATCACAAGTTAACAGTCTAACAAGTCATCTAAGGAAGCTGGAAAAGAAAGACCACCAAAACCCTAACTTCAGCAGAAGAATCCAGATCATCAAAATAAAAGCCCAAATCTGGAACACAGAAGACAAAAAGATAGTACAAAAGATCGATGAAACAAAAAGCTGGTTCTTCAAAGGATAAACAAGATTGATGGTCCCCTAGCTAAACTGACCAAGAAAAAGAGAGAGAAAGCCCAAATAAACACAATCAGAAACACAAAAGATAACATCACAACTGACCCTGAAGAAATACAAAAGATTATCAGCGACCACTATGTACACTTGTATGGAAACAAACTTGAAAACCTAAAGGAAATGGAGGGCTTTCTGACATCACACAATCTCCCCAGGTTGAAATAAGAAGAAATCGAGATCCTAAACAGACCAATAACAATCCAGGAAATTGACTATGTCATAAGAAAACTACCTACCAAAAAAAGTCCTGGACCAGATGACTCTCCAGCAGAATTATACAAAACGTGCAAGGAGGAATGGATACGAATCCTGTTGAAAGTATTCCAGGTGATTGAGAAAGATGGATCTCTCCCCAAATCATTTTATGATGCTAACATCACATTGATGCCTAAGCCAGGTAAAAATCCAACAAAGAAAGAGAACTACAGGCCTTGATGAACATAGATACTAAAATTCTCAACAAGATCCTAGCAAACCGGATTCAACAACACATCTCAAAAATCATCCACCATGACCACATAGGCTTCATCCCTGAGATGCAAGGCTGGTTCAACATTCATAAGACCATAAACACAATTAAATACATCAACAGACATAAAAACAAAGACCATATGATTATATCATTAGATGCAGAAAAAGCTTTTGATAAAATCCAGCACCCTTCTTGATAAAAACCCTCAAACATGGAACATACCTCAAAATAGTAGGAGCCATCTATGAGAAACCCACAGCCAGCATACTGCTAAACAGACAGAAATTGGAACTATTTCCCCTTAAAACTGGAACAAGACAAGGATGTCCACTCTCACCCCTCCTGTTCAACACAGTTATGGAAGTCCTAGCTAGAGCAATCAGAGAAGAGAAGGCAATCAGGGGTATCCAAATAGGAAAAGAGGAAATCCAGTTATCCCTCTTTGCAGACGACATGATTCTATACTTCGAAAACCCAGGAGAATCTGTCAAAAACTTCCTTGCACTGATAAAGAACTTTGACAAAGTCTCAGGGTATAAAATAAATATGCAAAAGACAATCACATTTCTAAACACCAATAATAAACAAACAGAAACCCAAATAAAAAGCACAATTCCATACACAATACTCACCAGAATAATGAAATACCTTGACATCTTCCTAACCAGAGAGTGAAAGACCTTTACAATGAAAACTACAAAACACTGCTCAAAGAAATCAAAGATGGCACAAACAAGTGGAAAAATATCCCATGCTCATGAATTGGAAGAATCAACATTGTTAAGATGTCCTTTCTACCTAAGAAAATCTAGATTTAATGTAATACCCATCAAATTACCAGCAACATTCTTCTCAGATTTAGAAACAACAATACAGGAGTTCATATGGAAACATAAATGACCAAGAATAGCCAAATCAACCCTCAGCCAAAAAAAAAAAAAAAAAAAGCAAGAGGTATCATACTCCCAGACTTTAAACGTTATTATAAAGCTACAATAATCAAAACAGCCTGGTATTGGTATAAGAACAGGCATATAGACCAATGGAATAGAATTGAGATTCCAGAAGTAAAACCTCAATTTCTGAACCAACTCATCTTCGACAAAACCTCCACCACCAACCACTGGAAGAGGAGAACCAATTCAGTAAATTGTGCTGGCAAAACTGGCTGACCACATGCAGAAGATTGAAAGAGGACCCCTACCTATGCCCATACATAAAAACCAACTCTGAATGGATCAGAGACCTAAACATAAAATCTCAAACTAAAAGAACCTTAGAAAATGCAGTAGACACCCTTATGGAAATTGGAACTGGCAACCAATTTCTGATCAAAACCCCAAGTGCCCATGCCATAAGATATAAGATAGACAAGTTGGATCTCATTAAACTGACAAGCTTCTGAAAATTCAAGGAAACTATTGAGAGAGCAGGGAGACAGCCCACAAACTGAGAAAAATATTTGCCAACTGTATGTCTGACAAAGGCCTAACATCTAGGATCTACAAGGAACTCAAACTTGCCGAAAAGAAAAAAACAAACAGCCCCATTACAAAGTGAGCAAAAGATATGAATAGACACTTCTCAAAAGAATACATATGAACAGCCAACAGATACATGAAAAAATTTTCAGCCTCACTAGTCATCAAAGAAATGCAAATTAAAACTACAATGAGATACCACCTCCAGTCAGAATGGCCATCATCAATAACTCAAAAAATAACAGATGCTGGAAAGGATGTGGTGAAAAGGGAACACTTTAACACTATTGGTGGAACTGTAGACGAGCACAGCCTCTGTGGAAAACAGTGTGGCGATTCCTAAAAGGTCTAAAAGTTGATTTTCCATATGATCCAACAATCCCCCTATTGGGAATATACCCGGAAGGACTCAAATCATTCTACAAAATAATACCTGCACACTCATGTTTATTGAAGCACTGTTCACAAAATAGCAAAAACATGGAACCAACCATGCTGCCCACTGAAATTGGACTGGATAAAAAAAAATGTGGTTCGTATACACAATGGACTATTATGCAGCCATAAAGAAGACAAACATATGGATTTGCAGCAACTTAGATGGATTTAGAGTCAATCATGCTCAGTTATGTATCACAGAAACAAATAACAGAGTATCATATGTTCTCACTCATAAGTGGACTTTGAACAATTATCATAATACTGTAAGAAAGGGATTGGCAGTAGCGGGAAACTGCTGGGTGCACACCTCATCAACAATGATACCTGCATAATGAACATTTGTATACCTAACCTTGGACCCCACACCCTTTAAATAAAATGAAATCCAAAAAAAAGAGAGAGAAAATGAAGATGGTTATGAAGACGATGATGATGATAAAGAAGAAAGCTAACCAGGCTCTGTTCAAAGTGCTTTGTTTGTATTAACTCATTTAATCCTCATACAAACTCTATGAGGTAGATAAAATGATCGTCCCTATCTTAGAAATGAGAAAACTGAGACACAGAAAGGCTAAGGGACTTGCCCAATGCCACAAAACTAGGAAAGAATGCCTCTACTTTCACTAGTGAAGTTGGAGCTGACACTGTCTCTGATGTTTTTAAAAAATGCTTCAATTACAGCCTTTTTAGTTTTTCAAGGATGCTCAGAAAGTTGGTCGAATAAATGATGTACAAGCCTGAGTCAACCGCAACATTTCCATGCCTGTATTTTCCCACCTGGCGCTAATGAACATACAGAAGGAGATCTCAACATTTGTCTAATGACATTAACTAATGCTGCCCCCTGCATGGTGATTATGAGCGGAGCTGTGTTGTGGCATCAGCAAGCAGGTGGTGGAAGTTCTTAATGAAGATTGCATTCAGATTATAGCATTTTGGTGTGCTTTATGATGAGATGCACTAAGGGTTCAAAACCTTTTCCAATTGGCTCACTAATCCTCATAGCTAATAGGAGGACTTGATGTAAGGAACTAGAAGCACGGAAAGAACTGAATATAAATTGCATTAGAGCTACCCCCACATTAGAGGACTGATCCAGAATGCTGATGAATAAGCTCCTGCCATGCTCTTTATGAAAGAAAATTGATAGGAGGCAAAATATGGACTCAGAAGACCCATTCTGACTAAAGATATGGGCACAGATTATGAGACATTTTATCTGTTGGGGAATGAGAAGTTTGCTAAGAATCGAGAGCCATGTACACCTAGTTGAATGTGTAAGTGAACTTGCTGAAGGATTAGATGCAGAGAAAACTAAAGAAAATGGTGGTTTGTTTTCTATACTGAGAGGAGAAATTTATCATGCTAATGCTGGGAGGTGAACTATTGAAAAATGGTTTAATAACAATGGAACAATTTATGATGTATTCCAAAGAAATAGACTAGAGAGGAAAAATTCATATTCATTCTGCCTTGTGCTTCTCACAAGGTCATGCTAAATAGATATGTTAATTTTTTTAAACCCATGGGTGGAGTAAACATATTCAAATTCAATTAAATATATATGTGCAAAACAGGAAACAAGTCAAGTGGAAAGGATAAAAAATTTGCCTCATCATTTTTCAGAAATTCTTCAGGCTTAGGAAGAAAAATTTGCCTCACAATAATATCAAAAGCCTTGTGTTTTTATTGTTTGTAATCATCTCTGTTCAGCTTTTTCTTAGTAATTTCTTCCACTGATTCAATTGCTTGAGAAGAAAGAATTCATGTTCAGAATTCCATATTCTCAACAATTGTATGCAGATACCATCATTTTGTTGGTCTGTATAGCTACTTTCTGTTTGAGTGTAAAAAAGCTGTTTTTTTTAACCATAGTTCAACATTTTCTTGTGTTTATTTTTCCCTATAGAATGTTCAACCTGTATTTTGCATTTTCCAAAAGGACAGGGAGTTGGATAGTGACATTTTTATTAATAAGAAAGTGACAGATTAAGCCCAACTACCCAAACTCTCAAAAGACAAGAATATTTAAAGTATCTCACAGGTGACTGTATTTTTTTAAATATAAGATTTGAACTTCTTCTTAATGACAACTATTAACTTTTGGAAGCCTGAGCTTATCTAAGAGAAATTAGTGTCTCCAAGATGTTGAAATGATATTTGTATTCATACCTACTCATCAAAAACAAGAATGTTTTTTCATTTGAATCAAAAGGAGTTAATCTGTACACCATTCATATATGCACACAAATACTATTTTGGACATATGCACACACAGATGATCCAACTCTACTATTTATTATTCATACTAGCGGATGGGAGGAAGAGAAATACAGAGCTACACACAACCCAAAGCCCTTCAATATTTTAGCTTAGAACATCCTCACTGATTTTTATTTGGAACTGCAAAATTTATCATACTGACATATGAACATTTAAGTATTTATTAGACACCTGCTGTATGCAGTGTTTTAGGTACCTGGGGACATTACAGAGTATAAAAAGAAAATCTGGTTAATCATGCATCTACTGAGACATCAAGCCAGTCAAAAGGAGAAATAAACTGCACACTTGTGATGCTGTCTAAAGACAGCAAGGCACTATGAGTGAACTCATATTAAATAATTACCACAGACTAAACTTTTGGTGCTGAGGCAATGAGGTACAGAGCAAGCTTCTTGGGCAAAATATGTCTTCACTCTAGAGTTGAAGGACCCAGTGGCTATAGTTTTAAGCAATGGACTGTCATTCCAGGTCTCCAGAAAATTACAGAGAGGAAAGTCCAAGACCATTGCTTTCTGCCTCCAGGATGGGTCTTGGTAAGCGACTTGCCCAGATTACAATGTGATGGTAGCAGAACACAGGCTAAAATTCCTGCTTTCCAGCTGGGTGCAGTGGCTCATGCCTGTAATCCCAGATGCTCGGGAGACTAAAATGGGTGTGATCACTTGAGCTCAGGCATTTGAAACCAGCCTAGGCCACATAAAGACACCCTCATTTCTAAATTAAATTTTTTAAAAAATCTTGCTTTCTGATCCTTCATTCAGATAATGGATAAAGTCCTGGTTTTCTGTAATTGGTACACAATGGCATTTCTCCACGGAATAGTTTTAATAGCTATTTTGGATATAGCCACTTAAGACATAATCACTTTCATTGAAATGCATAACCACGGTTTTAAAGTACAGCCACACGCCAAGCCAACCAAGGTCCCAGTCACGTTTAACAACTTGCTCTGCATCACACACTCCCACACATTTTCTCAGAGCTGGCATTCGGCTGCATGCATCAGTATGATCGTACAAATTGTTAAAATATTAAAACAGTTTTGTACTAGTTAGCAAATAATTGCATCTCTGATCCACGCCCCCATACTCTTAACCACCATATGAGCCACCCAGACTTTTCCTTAGTCAGACTTTATAATTCAATAATTAAAACGGTTCCAGGCCCTCCAGAACCCTGCTTCAGCACTGTGGCGTTTGTTCTGATTGGCATTCATTCTGATTGGTCAGAACTGGTGCTGTGTAAGTAGTTATTATATTATTTCTATTTTTTCCCCTCCACGCCTTTGTCCCTGTTATTTCCTCTGCCTTGAAGCTCTTTTTCTTCATTTCCACCTGTTCACCTTTTACCTCCCATCTGTCAAGGGAACTGGCTTACAATATTGGTCCCCAATCTTTTTGATGTCGGGGACCAATTTCGTAGAAGAGAATTTTTCCCACAGATGGGGGTGGGGGAATGATTTGGGGATGATTCAAGCACATTACATTTACTGTGCACTTTATTTCTATTATTACATTGTAATATACAATGAAATATATAGAGCATCACCGCTTAAGCTCCACCTCAGATCATCAGGCATTAAATTCTCATAAGGAGCATGCAACCTAGATACCTCTCATGCACAGTTCCCAATAGGGTCCATGTCTATGAGAATCTGATGTTGCTGTTGATCTGACAGGAGACAGAGCTCAGGCGGAATGTGGGTGATAGGGGCTGTAAATACAGATGAAGCTTTGTTCCCTCACCCACAGCTCACCTCCTGCCATGCAGCCCAGTTCCTAGCCGGCCAAGGACCTATACAGGTCCTTGGCCTGCTGGTTGGGGGCCCCTGGCTTACAGGACTGTGGGAGTTGGTTAAGCAGTTTGTAAGAATGTTGTCTGCATGCTTCAGGTTTGACATCCACGTGGCAGGCAAGAAAGAAAAATCAGGAGTAGGCTAGAGTCTCAGCACAAAAAAGGATTGAAATTGTGTCTCCTCTTGTTGCCTCTCACCTTGGTGACGAGAGTTTTCCTTAGAAGCTGAAGCTCTTCATCCCAGAGCTAAACACACACACCTGGCCCAGGCATCACACAAGCTAAAGAAGGGTGAACACTCTAAGGAGGGTAGAATAATCACAGGCCTACCTGTTGTTTCCAGTCAACAAGGTGAGTAAGCAGACCCCCAGCATCCTGTGTGCATTAGAAAATGGTTGCGGCTTCCCTTCTTCTTTGGCAGGAATCTCCTTCGTAGCCCACCCTAACTAGAAGCAGAGAAGAAAGGGAATTCTGGGTCCCAATCAAGTGAACAGAGTCATCACACTTTAGAATCAAAGCTTAGATCAAGTGCCATCTCCTCTCTGAATCCTTCTTTCATCTGCCCGGGAGAGAGGTTCTTATTCCCTCCTCTGCCTTCTATCAAAACCACTTGGTGGCATTTAGCATGCACCTAGTATTTTAATTACAGTATTTGTCTGCCCACTCTAAACCCACTATCAGGCTGACACTCCTTAAAGTTAGGACCTTAAGATAGTTACATTGCTGGACACACAGCGAATAGATCATAAAAATTCATGGAATGAATGAATGATTAACTAACTGACCTAATACAGAGATGGGGTGAGAAGAAAGGTTCGATGGCAGTATATTAGCCATCTATTACTGTGTAATAAGTTACTCCCAAAGCATAGCAGCTTGAAACATGACCTCACAGTTTCTGAGGGTCATGAATCTGGGAGTTGTTTAGCTGGGTAGTTCTGGCTGAGTATCTGTTAAAGCTGCAAACTACTGGCTGAAGCTATTGTCTTTTGAAGGGGCTAGAGGATCAGTTTCCAAGTCCACTTATGAGCCTGTTGACAGGTGGCTTTGGTTTTCTCGTCACGTGGTCCTCTCCACGGGGCTGCTCACAGCTTAGCGGCTATCTTCCTCCAGAGTAAGCTCCAGAAGAAAGAGGCAATGCCACACTGCCTTTTATGACTTAGTCTCTGAGTCATCCACTGCCGTTTCCACTTTATCCTATTATTTACAAGTGAGTCACAGAGTCCAGCCCACATGCAACAGGAAGAGGGAGTTACACAGAGTGAACCACATGAAGTATTGGGGGCCATCTTGGAAGCTGCCTCATGCAGGTGAATAACAAGAAAGAAGGCTTTGGGGAGGGAGGCCGTGGCGCAGAGCTCCTGAGCTAACCTCAGAAGGATTAAGCCCACTTTCCGCTATTTTATGTGTAGAGTTATTTTATTTATTTATTCATTCTGTAAAGTCTACTTATTTAAAAACAAAAAAAAAAAGCATTTAACCTCAAGTCAAAGAATGAGGTTTGTGGGGAAAAGAACAAGAAGAAGGAATTCGATGTGGGTCTAACCTTTCTTTAATAAAAATAATTTCCTTTGCTGCAGCCAAGTTTGATTTGGCCTCCAGAAAATACTGATGAGTAAAATCAACAGAACAATCCTTATTTTATACACACACACACACACACACACACACACACGCTCCTAAATTTATCACCTCACAATAGTATTGTAACCTAGTCTGGGGCATTCCAGACTAGTTCTAAGTCATTGGACAATAGTAATAGATAGATTTGTTGGACAGATGATATAGCTCATAATTTATTGAGTGCTTACTAAACCACAGGCACCGTGCTAAAGATCTTACATGTATAACACTTAATCCTCACCACAACCCTATCACGTAGGTGTTACTATTTCCTCATTTTTTACATGGGAGTAAACTAAAGCTTAGAGATTATGCCACTTACCTAAGGTCACACGATCAATTAGTGCCAGGGCCAGCACTCTTCACTCCTAACTGCCTCCTTTCACTGCTGTCACCATGCCTCTGTGGGACATACGAGGTGCTAGGGTAGGTGACTATGTTTATTGCTCTCTCTTCTTAGCAGGACTTTGTGGTAGGTATCATTACCCCATTTTATGCATGAAAAACTGAGGTTCGGAAAAGCTGTTATTTGTGTTAGCCCACACAGTGAATATAATAGCAGTCCAGGATTCAAACCTCACCACTAAATCAAAAGTCCATGCTTTTTCTACCACCGCTGTTGCCTTCCAGCTCATTGGTTTCCAGACTGCTGATCATTACCCACCAGGGCACAGTGAGGTCAGTTATGAGTGGTGTCCAACCAGCATTTGAAAAACTGGAATATAATAGCATGGAAGGGAAGTAAGACCTGATGGACTCACAGCTGAATTCTACCAGGCCTTCAAATAAGAACTGGTACCAGTTTCACTAAAGCTATTCCACAAGATTGGAGGGGAGGGAATCTCCCCTAACTCATTCTACAAGGATCGCTCTGATACCAAAGTCAGGAAAAAATACAATAAAAAAAGAAAACTATTTCATATGAACATAGATGCAAAAAATCTTCAACAAAATACTAGCAAACCATATTCAGCAGCACACTAAAAAAAAATACATGTGACCAAGTGGGTTTTATTTCAGGGATCCAATGTCATTTTGCACACAATTAGAAAAAAAAAATCCTAAAATGCATACAGACCCAAAAAAGAGTCAGAATAGCCAAAACAAAGTTGAAAGCATCCCATTACCTGACTTCAAATTATACTATAAGGTTGTAATAACCAAAACAGCATGGTACTGGTACAAGAGCAGAAACATGGACCAATGGAACAAAACAGAGAATCCAGAAATAAACTCAAATACCTGTAATCAACTGATCTTTGGCAAAACAAAGAGATACACGGGGAAAGGGGCACCCTATCCAGCAAATGGTGCTGGGAAAACTAGGTAGTTATATGCAGAAAACTGAAACTTAATCCCTATCCCTTCCCATATACAAGAATTAACTCAATTTGGATTAAAGACTTAAATGTCAGGCTTGAAACCACAAAAATCCTAGAAGAAAACCCAGGAAAAGATCTTATCAACATCAACCCAGGCAAAAAAAAAATTGTAGCTAAAACCTCGAAAGCAAATGCAACTAAAACAAAAATAAACAAGTGGAACTTAAACTTGTGGGACCTCATCAAGTGGGTCTCACATAAACTGGGACCTCATCAAACTGAAAAGCTTCTGCAAAGCAGAGAAACCATTTAGAGAGTGGGGAGACAGCCTACAGATGTGAAAAAATATCTGCCAGCTGTATGTCTGGCAAAGGCCTAACATCCAGGATTTATAGGAACTCAAACATGCCAAAAGGAAAAAAACAACCCCATTACAAAGTGGGCAAAAGATATGAATAGACACTTCTCAAAAGAAGACATACTAGCAGCAAACACATACATGAAAAAATATTCTGCCTCACTAATCATCAAAGAAATGCAAATCAAAACCACACTGAGATACCACCTAACTCCAGTCAGGATGGCCATCATCAATAACAAAAAAACAGCAGATATTGACAAAGACATGGAGAAAAGGGAATGCTTCTACACTGCTGGTGGGAGTGTAAACTAATACAACCTCTGTGGAAAACAATGTGGCAATTCCTAAAACATCTAAAAATCAACCTTCCATATGACCCAGACACCCCCCTTCTGGGAATAAGCCCAGAGGAACTAAAATCATTCTACAAAAAGGATTCCTGTGCACTCATGTTTATTGCAGCACTATCCACAATAGCAAACACATGGAACCAATCAGGCTGCCCATAAGAAGTAGACTGGATTAAAAAAATGCGATACATATACACAATGGAATATTACACAGCCATAAATAATGACAAAATTATGGACTTCATAGCAACTTGGATGGATTTATAGTCTATCATACACAGTGATCTATCACAGAAACAAAGAACTAAATACCACATGTTCTCACTCATAAGTGGACCCTGAACACTTACCATAATACTACATGAAAGGGATTGGCATTACCAGGTCATTGCCCAGGGAGTCGAGACACATAACATTAATAAAGATATCAGGCAAAATGAGGATCAATTGGAGGTCCCAACTTCACCTGCACAATAACCACTTATGTACCTAACCCTGAATTGTACCCCACATTTTTAAAATAAAATAAAAATTTTAAAAACACATAATGAGATACTACCTTACACCAGTCAGAATGGCCTTTATTTTTTAATATTTAAAAACAATAGATGCTGGCGTGGTAGCAGAGAAAAGGGAACACTGATATGTTGTTGGTGGGTGTGTAAATTAGTACAACCTCTATGGAAAACAGCACAGAGATTTCTCAAACAACTAAAAGTAGATTGACCATTTGATCCAGCAGTCCCACTACTAGGTATCAACCCTGAGGAACAGAGGTTGTAATATGAAAAAGACGCCTGCACCCACAAGTTCATTGCAGCATAATTCATAATTGAAAAGATGTGTTATTAGCCTTAATACCCATCAACCAATCAGCGAAAAATGAAATTGTGGTATATATACACTCTGGAATACTATTCAGTTATCCAAAAGAATGAAATCATGTCTTTTGCAGCAACTTGGATGGAACTGGAGAACATCATCCCAAGTGAACTATTTCAGAAACAGAAAACAAAACACCACATGTCCTAACTTATAACTTGGAGCTAAGCTAAGGCTCCGCAAAGACATCGAGAATGGTGTAAGGGACAATGGAGACTCAGAAGGGGGTGGAGGAAAAAGTCAGAAAAACCAAAAGACAATTACCTACTAAGTACAATGTGCACAGGTGGGAGTGGTGGGTACACTTAAGCCCAGACCAAAAACTATTTGTATCCCTCAAAGGTATTGAAATTTAAAAAAAAAAAAATCTGGGCTATCTGATCAGTTAAAATATCAAGTGAAGGGGAAGAAGAGGGAAGGAAAGAGAAGCAAGGGGGAATGGAACAGAGTTAAAATTATGAGTATACATCACACATGGTGGCAGTAAGCCCTGCTTTGTGGAAGTTTTGTTTCAGTTACGTGTATATGTGTGTGTAGTTGTGTATGAATGGGTGTGTGGTTGTGTGTGCCTGTGTGTGGTAGAACGCCAAATGCATGTCTTACTCTGGCTACCATCAAAAAACAGCCTCGTGCCCCCACTCTAGACAGTCGTTCTGTTCTCAAGGTTACTGCCAATAGCTCACCCTCAGTGGACACACTTCCTATAGTCTTTTGCAACTTACAAAAGGGCAGTTGTACTTTTTTTTTTTTTTGAGTTAGATTCTCACTCTGTCGCCCAGACTGGAGTGCAGTGGCCGCTCCCGGCCACCGCAGCCTCGACCTGCTGGGCTCCAGCGATCCTCCCGCCTCCACCTTCTGAGTAGCCGGAATTACAGGCACGCGCTACCATGCCCAGCTGATTTTTTGATTTATTGTAGAGATGAGGTCTCGCTGCCCAGGTGGGTCTCGAACCCGCAGGCTCAGGCAATTCACTCACCTCAGCCTCCCAAAGGCGCGGGATTACAGGCTGAGCCACCGAGCCCGGCTCGGTTGTACTTCCTGATGCACTTCCTTGGCCATGTGCAGTTGAGTAACCCGATCCCAACTTACTAGGTGTGTGAACTTTGGCAAGTCACTTAACCTGTTGGAGGGTGGCCTCCCTAGATTTTACTTTCCTCATTCCTTTTTTTTTTCTCTCCGAGTTGGAGTCTCACTCCATCACCTCGACTGGAGTGCAGTGGCATGCCCCGGCCACCACAGCCTCAACCTGCTGATCTCCGGCAATCCTTCCACCTCAGCCTTCCAAGTAGCCAGAACTACAGGCATGCGCTACCATGCCCAGCTAATTTTTGATTTGTTGTAGAGATGAGGTCTCACCAAGTTGCCCGGGCGGGTCTTGAACCACGGGCTCAGGCAATCCACTCACCTCGGTCTCCCAAAGTGCTGGGATGACAGGCTGAGCCACCGAGCCCGGTTTACTTTCCTCCTTCTTTAGGTGGGATAATTACGTGCTCACTGATTGTTGTGAGGATTGAATGAGATTGTGTAAGCATCTTAGCACAGGACCTGGCACAGTAATCATTTAAGAAGTACCAGTTATTATTAAGCTACCTGTATAGACTAGAGGAATCTTAAATCAGAGCCTCTTGCTTAAGAAAATAAAAGGATGAGAGGGGAAATGAATTCTTTTTCAGTTTTGAATCCTTGAACACCATGAAGACATATATTAACATAGCTAAGTCAGCATTCTTTCAGTTCATTTTTTCATCAAACACTTACGAAATGCCTACTATGTGCCCGAGACTGAGCTACTATATTACAATGATATAGTAAGAGCTTTTAACAGGTGAGAGCCAAATTTATAGACACTTCTTAAAGTCGGGGTATATTAGAAGAGCAGTGATAAATCACCCTGGCACCTTATTTTATGATTGTAGACAAGAGTGATCATCACTTGACTCTTACACATAAGCTCTGTCAAATGAACTTCAGCGATAATGGCCTCATTTTTTAAGGCTGTGTCCACCTGGCATTCGATTGATTGAATCTGAGGTTCCCACTTTCCATTTTTATAGGTTGGTTCTTCCTTCTTCCTGCATGCCACAATCCAGAGGACTGATTTTATTTGTACATTGTCTCTTCTTCTCTCCAGTCTCCAGTCCCCTAGTTTCTCTCCCACGCCCCCACCCCATCACTGATTCTCCTCCTGTGCTCTGCCAATTATTTGTAGCCCTCATCTATGGGGCTCACACTTTTTTCCTATACACATTTTCAATGAAGGTTGGATGAGCAGGAAGCAAAGTGTAGGTCTTAGGGGAAAAAAGCCATAGTACACTAGGACATTAGTTTCTAATTATTTGTCGTACCTCTTTGCTTTTATTGACA
Organism: Carlito syrichta; assembly: GCF_000164805.1. NCBI lineage: Eukaryota > Metazoa > Chordata > Mammalia > Primates > Tarsiidae > Carlito > Carlito syrichta. The sequence continues at coordinate 34,462 of NW_007249498.1, forward strand.
GGGTGGGAGACTTGCCACAAAAAAAAAATTGTCTGTACTTACTGTGCATAAGGAAAACTTAACATTATCATCCAAACAATCTTACAGCAGGACCTTAAAAATGTGGCTGAATTTAATTGAACATAAAAATGATGGTATTTTAGCTTTTTTACTTTTAAAAAATCACAAACAGTAATTTTTGCGTTTATGAGTCCCTTTAAGTCTTACACTGTATTTTTATACTCATTGTCTTTATGTCACACTTTTATCTTATGCCCCCACTTATTCATAAAAGCAGCGGGAACAAGAAATGTTTGGTGTTACAAGAAGCCCGTGAATAGACAGACAGGGAAACTAAGCCTCAGAGAGACTCTGTGTATTGCCCAATGTCACTTAGCTAGCAAAGAGAAAAGTTGAATCTGGAATCTCAGACAGCCTGTGCTCGCCAGTCTGTGACTGAGGCTCAGACGAGTCTGGCGTCCAGCATAGTGCCACCCACACCATGGCTTAGGCCCAGGCTACACCACAGAGCCTCTACATGGAGAGACAGGATGCTGGGTAAGTTTGTTAATTTGCAGCAGCTGGACAATGTTCCTCATTAATATCTGTCAGTATAATTGTCACATCACTTCATTGTGGTGGCAGGGACTCAGCTCTCCATCCCAGTCTTTCAATGACCTCAAGACAATCAGAAGTGCCTACGTCTAATGGACCTCTAGGCAAGACGTCCCTGCCATAAGTGTGTACTGCCAGGCATTCTTCAATGACGATGTCCTCAAGGCCCCGTGTCCTCACATGGCAGAAGCTGTGAGGGAGCTCTCTTGTATAAGAGCACTAATCCCATGTATGGGAGCATTCATGAAGTTCATGACTTAATCACCTCCAAAAAGCCCTACTCACAAAAACCATCACGTCGGTGATTAGGTTTCAACACATGAATGTCAGAGGGATACAAACATTACGTCTGTAGCAAATGTGTAATTTGTTCCCAGATTCAGACTTCTGGATGCCTTTATCACTATCAATGTGAGCATTAACAAACCATGCTGCAGAGATGTTCACTGACTACACAACTTGGGCTTTCTTGACACTGTGCTGGTACTGTGTTCTGGCCTTGTCAGTTAGGGAAGACTCGGGGAACCTAAGATCTGTTTGATCTTAGGTTAAAAGACAAACATCTTTGCTGAAACTAGACTCTCCCTGACTTTTTTGTAGGCCTAATGGATCACTTAGTCCTGAAGTCATCTCTTAATGTAGTTCCTCTAGGGCCAGTGTGCTATTGGAGGAGTTCTTTTATGTATCACAGAGAGCAAACACTTACATATTTACATACTAAATATATGTGTTTATATATAAATATATAAGTCTTACACATTTCTTCTTGCATTTTGCAGTGAGACTAATACTAGTTTGGTTGAAAACTTTGTAAGGGAGAAAATTCAGAGTACTAATTTGGTACAGATGGAAGGATATTGATTTGGTTAAGTAAAGAAGGTAGTTACTACAGCTAGATTATAATCTTGAGATCCTTGTGAAATAGTGTCACCATATTTTTATTTCCTTGTTCATCGCAAGGCCTATAACTTTTGGGGATGGGGGTATAAAAATGGAAGAAATTAAAATTTTTCTGTATGAAAGCATTTTTTCCCCAAAAAAACCTCATTCCTTTATATCCACACATGTCTTACTTAGGAAAAGAAATATGAAAACTGCCTTTTTTTTATATTTATGTATTGCATATGTGTTCAGTCACAGTCTTAAGCACCATCCTAAATACTCGTTTTTGTTTTGGATAGAATCTTCTCTGTATAAGTAGCTGAACTTTCACACAGAGACCTAGAGTCTAAAATTATTAAGACGATTAACTTACTTGTGTCTTCTGTTATACCTATGCCTCTTATTTGTTTTGATAGCAAAAATCCTCTCTGACAAAAAAAAGGAAAAGCAAAGAAAAAGAACCAGAGATATATATTCTTATCCCAGCTTTTTATTCACTCTACTACCTTCTGACCAGCAAACGAAGTTTACTGTTGAATCTTTACATCCCTCGAACATGAATATGATTATCTTCATATTACAGATGAACAACTTTATCTCTTTAAATCTAAGACACATTAGCTATAAAGACACATCATTATTTTATGTACCACAACACAGAAAACAATGCAGCCAATTAACTGAGATATCAGTTATTGTGGGACACATCCTGATTCCAGAGAGAGTATCATGTGAAGATATTTGTATCTTAGAATTGATTAAAGGAGCTAACTCAAAATGTGGAGAAATGAAATAATTTTTACTAGAATTAGAAATGTGTATATGTTTAGGATGACTAAATGAACTACAAAAAGAGATGGCAGTCTCCTCTTTTTTTATGTAAAGGTGGCATTATCATCCAGGTGCGTAATTGTGTTTAAGTTACTTAGACCTCAGTTTGCTAATTTACAAATAATAATAGTCCACCTAGAGGATTGTTGCATGTTACTGGTTTCAGATTCTTTTCTTATAGATGTGGGCTAAAGAAGAGAACTTCCCCCAACAAAAAAAGCATCACTGCATCTCTCAGAAGGAGATAGGGAACGCTTTCTCGCTGAAAGGTGCTTCTGTAAAAAAATAAGACTCGGTTCCATTGTTTTTTCCAGATAATATGTTGCAAAGTTCAAGAAAACATTACGATATTCTTAGAACCAAAAGTAGATATGATATTGACTCTCTAGAATCTCAAAGTAAGAGAGAGTAAGAAAATCTGGCGGAAAACTCTGTTTGATTGGCTAACACATGCACAGTCCTACTGAATTTGCAAAATCCATGATTTCCAGTCCTTTTTTGGGAAACATATATCCCTGTTTGCCTGGAGCTGCCCATGTTTATGCCTGTTTTACCAAACTACTATTGATACCACCCCCTTTTAGTCTCAGACGTATCCTAGCTAAGACCGTAACTTATATTATCAGTTTGTCTTCTTCATCCATCATTAGTTCTTGTGTTGCTTAGGGGTTTTTGTCAACCTCTTGTCTGCATACATTATCTTATTTCCATAGCTAGATCCTTGTTTCTTAAATGATAGGACAATTATCTCCAGAACTATGCTGTAATTTCTCCAGGAATCTGGGGATCCGTAAGATAAATATGTGACATCTTCAAAAAGTTTAAAATCATACTTAAATACAAATGTGTTATTGACAAGAATAAAAATTTAAATGAACTTTAAAGGTTTAACATGCTTCCATAAATTTGGATCTCAGGAGCTTTCTTCTGTTTTACCCTAGACCCATTGTTCTCTAACACCTCAGGACACTTACCAGTTCCAAGGGATACTTTATTTTATTCGGGGGGGGGGAGAACAGAGCTATTCTATATCAACGGGCAGTGTGAAAGCTATGAGCTCAAGGTAGTACACACTTTCAATATTAGATTACACCACTTTTCTTTTGATAAGGTCACATCTTTGATGTTAAAAGTTGGGCTTTTAGCAGTTGCTGTGATAAAAAGGAAGGACTATATGAAAATAAATGTGAAACAGGTAAGATCCAGTCAGAGTCCAAGATTTCAAAAGTTTTTCAGTGCCTAGCAGGGATACATCCCATTAATAATTGTAGTTATTTATGAATTTAATAAAAATATATGCATTTTTATTAGGACATGAAAACTAAGCTGTTTGGATCTATCTACTTAATAAATAGAAGCTGTATAGGTTTATTTATAGGTTTATTTTGATCTGAGGAAATTATTTTGAGAAAATTAATGAGACACTAAGTTTGCCATGAACCAAAAAGGTATGAGAATCACTGTTCTAGATCATGAAAAGTGTTTGTTCATAACTTCATAGAAAAGTTTGAGTCAGAGTACTAGGTGATGCTATCCTTAAAGATAGAGAACAATGTGTGTGATTCTCAAAGTCACCATGGTGCCAAGCAGACTCAAAATTCTAACTGTTTAATCATTTGTGATTATTTATTTTTCTTTATATTTTTATGTACTTTTAAAATAAATTCTCGCTTACTAACTTAGAGATGTGGAGGGGAAAGGATATCAATACAAAAAAGAACAGACAACAAATAGAAAAAGTGGTTCTTTTGGAAAAGCATTGATAAACCTATAGTTGTACGAATCCAAAAGAACAAAGAAGATACAAATTACCAATGTCAAGAATGAAAGAGGAGACATGATACAGGACCTAAAAAAATCAGAAAGATAATAAGGCAATATTGTGAATGATGCATTTGACAACTTGGATGAAATAGTCAAACTTTTGAAAAATAAAACTTTCAAAACTCACCCAAGAAGAAATAGAAAACTCTAATAGCCTTATGCTGCTTGAAGAAAATGAATTTGAAGTTATACAACCTACAAAACATATACTTTTTAAAATCTAGATCCACAACAAGCATGAAAAACTGCCCAACTTCACTGATCATGAGAGAAATGTAAATCAAAGCTACAATGAGATCACTGGTCAGAATGGCTATTATTAAAAAGTCAAAAAATAACAGGTGTTGGCAAGGCTACAGAGAAAATGGAATGCTTCTATACTCTTGGCCAGAATGTAAGCTAATCCAACCTTTGTGGAAAGCAGTGTAGCATTTTCTCAAAGAATTAAAAACTGAGCTACCATATGATTCAGCAATCCCAATTCTGAGAACATACCCAGAGAAAAATATATCACTCTACTAAAAAAAAAAAAAAAAAACAGAAACAAAAAACCTGTACATGTATGTTTATTGCATCACTATTCACAATAGCAAAAACATGAAACCAACCCAGATGCCCATAAAAAATAGACTGGATGTTGGAAATATGATAATAAAATATGAAGGGAATACACATGTACACAGTGGAATATTATTCAGTCTTGAAGAAGAACAAAATTATGTCCTTTGCAGCAACGTGGATGCAGCTGGAGACCATTGTTCTAAGTAAACTATTAGAAACAAATAACTGAATGCTGCATGTTCTCACTCATAAGTGGGACCTAAACATTGGGCACATAACCACAAATGTGGGAGCAACAAGTGTAGGCACTGCTAAAGGAGACAGGGTGGGAGGGGGAATAAGGGGCACACAACCACCCACTGGGTACCATAAGCACAAATGTACTTCATTTATAGTAAAAATTCTGAGCAAACTAGGAAAAAAAGGAATTAACTAGTCTGATTAGGGGATCTCCAAAACAAAATCAGACGGACAAAAACAACAAAAACTACAGCTAATGTATACAATGATGAATGCCTCAATGCTTTGTATCAAGAAAAATAAAATTTGTATACAATATTGTATAAAAGTCCTAGCCTGTATAATAAGGCAAGAAAAATAAATAAAAGACATGTTGGAAAAGAAGTAAAATAGTTTTATTTGCAGGCAACATACTTATGTATAAATAAAATGCTTAAGGAATCCAAACCTACTAGAAACAAAGGCACAGGACACAAAGTCAATATACAAAAATCAATTCTGTTTCTATGTACCATCAATAAACAATTTAGAAAATAAGATTTTAAAAGCAACTCCATTTACAATGGCATCAAAAATAAAATACTTAGAAATAAATTTAACAAAATTTTGCAAGACTTGCACACTGAAACCTATAGAACATTGCTAAAAGAAATTAGAGACATACAAATGAAGATAAACTATTTTCATAAATTGGAAAACTAGAGATTTTTAAGATGTCAGTTCTTCCCAAATTGATCCACTAATGCAATCCCAATTAAAATACTGCAGGTTTTTTTTTAATTAGTTAGAAAAGTCTAAAATTTATATCAAATGGCAAAGGACTTAGAATAGTCATGACAGTTTCGTAAAAGAAGAACAAGGTTGGAGAATTTACACTACCTAATTTTCTGACTTATTATAAAGTTGCAGTAATCAAGATACTGTAATACTGGTGTTAGCATATATATATATGGAACAGAACAGAATCCAGAGATAGACCCTTAATTTGTGGTCAGTTGATTGTTGACAAAGGTGTCAAGGCAATTCAGTGGGAAAAAGATAGTCTCTTTTAACAAATTGGGTTAGACACTGTATATCTATATGGAAAATAAATAAGTAAATATTGACCCTAACCTCAAACATTACACAAAAATTAACTCAAAATGTGCCACAGACCTAAATATAAGAACTGCAACTGTAAACATTCCACAGAGAAAGTTAGAAAAAAAATATCTGTGACATTGGGTTAAGCAAATATTTCTTAGCGTGCGTACACACACAAAACCCAAGTCATAAAAGAAAAAATTAGCAATCCAATTTTTATGAAGTCCAATGAGTAAGTTGGACTTCATAAAAATCAAGTTGTTACCCCTTCAAAAGATACTGTAAAGAATATTAAAAGCTAAGTTACAGATTTGAAAAAAAAATTCAGAATATATAAATAACACACACAAGAAGAAAAATGACACAGTCTTTTTATTTTTTCTTTGAGTTAGAGTCTCACTCTGTTGCCCGGGCTGGAGTGCGGTGGCACACTCACGGCCACCCCAGCGTCAAACTGCAGGGCTCTGGCAATCCTTCTGACTCAGCCTTCCAAGTAGCTGGAACTACAGATGCGCACTACCACACCCGGTTAATTTTTGATTTATTGTAGAGATGAGGTCTCGCCAAGTTGCCTGGGCTGTTCTCGAACCAGGCTTAGGCAATTCACTCACCTTGGCCTCCCAAAGTGCTGGGATTACAGGCAGAGCCACCAAGCCCGGCCAACAACACAATCTTAAAGAAATGAGTGGAAGATGTGAAAACTTCCCAAAAAGTCATATGAATAAGTTCTTGTTACGGTCAAACCTCTCCACGAGGAAGTGATACCTCCTGGTGAGAACTCATCAAAAGCCTGATGGAGGAACCCTAGACTGCTCTTCAGCAATGGTTAAGACTGATCAGAGAACTTAACTGAAGACCATCCCAGTTAGTAAAGCCTTTGACTTTTATATGCTTCTGACTTGCTTTAGAATATAGATTTCCTGTGGTCACAAAGTCTCCCCCTTATGCAAAAACCCTGCTGGCACTGGGTAGATTTTACAGTAACCACAATCTCATCGGCCCCAGGAAGTTTCCATTTATTTTTCACTTGCTCTCATTATGGTGTTTAAATTTTTCAAACCAGTAATTAGGAGACATAGTCTGAAACACAACTTGATAGTGAGACCTGATAAAGTTTGCATATTTGTTCCCTCCAAATCTTGTGTTGAAATGTGGTCCCCAGTGTGGGAAGTGGGACCTAGTGGGAAGTGACTGGATCGTGGGAGTGGATCTATCGTGAATAACTTGGTACTATTCTTACAGTAATGAGCGAATGTTTGCTCTATTAGTTCATGAAAGAGCTGGTTGTTTAAAAGAAACTGGCACCTGCTTTCTCTCACTTGCTCCCTCTTTCCTATGTGACACGCCTGGTCCCTCTCGCGCTTCCACCATGATTGCAAGCTTGCTGAAGTCTCAACAGAAATAGATGCTGGCCCTATGCTTCTTTTACAGCTTGCAGAACCATGAGCCTAATAAGCCTCTTTTCTTTATCAATTACCCAGCCTCGGGTATTCCTCTACAGTAATACAAAATGGACTAATACAAGACCTAAATTTGACAGATAAGGCCCATTCCCAGATCACTCCTTACTCTTCCACTAGAATATAAGTTTCGTGAGGGCAGGGATTTTTGTTAGTTTTCTTTACTGATGCAGCACCTAGAAAAATGTCCGATGCACAGTACATGCTTAATAAATGTTCATTGAATGTGAATGCATTTTAATGTAAAACCATCTTGAAAGAGCCATAGTATATGGCTGTTCTAACAATAAGACTTGACACAATTTCTATCCTTCTCCAAATTTTCACCCAGATTAATCATTTTAACAGTGGATGGATTTGTTAAGATGTTGGTTGAATGGTTTTATCAGAGACTAAATGGCTGAAACAAAATAAAAGTTAATTTTTGCAATGAAAATAATAGTAAGCTCTTCTATAGCTTTATACCAAACTGTTTACGTATAACTGCTATAATCCTTCCAATATCCCAATACTGGAGCTATTATGAATATCTCTAATTAACAGATAAGAAAACTAAATTTTCTTAGAGAAAATTTTAATAATTTTCCCAAAGTGACACATGTAATTTTTTTTTTCTTTTCTTTTCTTTTTTTGAGTTGGAGTCTCACTCTGTCACCCAGGCTGGAATACAGTGGCACACTCATGGCCACCCCAGCATTGACCTGCTGGATTCTAGCAATCCTTCCACCTCAGCCTTCCAAGTAGCTGGAACTACAGGAGCATGCTCCCACACCTGCCTAATTTTTTTATGGTAGAGACGAGGTCCTGCCAAGTTGTCTGAGCTGGTCTCGAATCCATGGGCTCAGACAATCCACTTGCCTCGGCCTCCCAAAGTGCTGGGATGACAGGCTGAGCCACCGAGCCTGGCACAAAAGGATATTTTAAAAATTTGCTTTCTAAATATGTTACATGCAGTGGGTTAGGTAAAAAATGTAAACAACTTCTAATTACAAAGGAATATCCTTTATTAGTGAATTCGGCTCACACTTCAAGTTCCTTGGGGTCAATGGTATTGCATCCATTCATTTTCGTGTTGCCTACTTGACCTGAGCATTTATTGAGCATCAGATAGTTAATATATGTTAACCTAAAATACTCTGAATTCTGAGCATCTGCTCTTCAAAGGCTGTATTTATTGAGTGACACAGATGCCCAAGGCACTGGGGATACAAAGAGAAATAAAACATGGATGCTGCATTGAGAGGAAGCACACCACAGAGGAGAAGGCAGGTGTGTAGGGCTGGGCGCTTAGTGGGCAGAGACCTTGGCCACCAGAGGTAGTTTTTCTGGTAGTGTAGCCTTGCCACTTAACCTTCCCTCTGCTCTGTGTTTCGGTCTTAGATAATGAGCCACTCCCATGTCTACATTCCAGTCCTTGAGAAGGGGGAAAGACAAAGTGGAGAGAAGGCATCTTCCTTTTTAGAAAAAGACCAGAAATTACACATCACTTTGGCATATTTCTCATTAGTCACAATTAGCCATGAGATCCCTTGCAAGGAAGGCTGCAAAATGCAGTCTTCACCTGGATAGCCACTCAGTTAAAACTATTACCAAAATAGTGTTTTGAGAGGAGGAATGTATATTGGTGAGACAACTACCAGTCTCTACCACAGCAGATTCGAAAGGATTTGACTATTTCATCACATCTTGTTACATCTTTCGTGTTATTATGATCATATGCATTTCCCTTTATCTTCTTTTGCTGACCTGCACTCGAGGTCAGTCGCTTCTATGAAAACTCGTCTTGCTGCTGTCATCTTCCTGAAATTGATTCCTCCAAAGCTCTGATTAAATGGGAATGGGGGAGTCAATTGTTGCATACTCTGAAGATAATTACTTAGGATGAATAAATAATAAATATTCAGAATCTCTGAGACTCTTCCCCCTTTCTTTAACTCTATTTCTGTAGTGGTCGATCTATTCTTCAATCTTTACCTGAATCTTAAGAAAACTCGATGAGGTTGCAAATACTGTCCTCAGACGGATTTCTTTTGCTTACATTTTCCCCTTTTTCTCTAACTGGAAATGTTGATAAGCAGCTTTTGTTTTCTTATCTCCATTACAACCAGAGAAGTCCCTGAAGAAAATATCATGAATGTAATTCATTCAGAGTAGATGTGATTTGAATCAACTTTAGGCAAAGACTGGGAGGCTGCCTTCATTTTTATTGGAATGGTTTGGTTTGGCCTAAACCTAGCAACTCAGAGACATTTGGATTAGGCAACTCACACAATACACTTATTCTTCCAGCAGTCATGGATGAGTTGACTGGAAGTAAAGAATGCAGTGAGGAGCCGTGGTAGCTTAATACATCCAGTCACTTGTGCAGGTTATAAGAAAGGGCTTAAGAGTCCTGCATCTCACTTCTGGAACTTGGATATATTTTAAAGAATTTTATCTTCACCATCTGGAAGTATGTTTGAGATTGTTGCTCTGATACAAGCCTTTGAATTAAGCACAAAAGCAAAATATAACCAAAGAAGAAAAAGAGAAGCAAGTTGGGATGAGGCAGAAATTATTACTGGCACCAAAACCTATAAATTTGGGGTTTCTAAAATGAGCCAGTCTGAAAAATTGATCCAGCAAAGTATATTACAATAAATTGAACTAATTCTTCTTCTTTTTTTGGCAGCCAAAGTACAACCTCACTTTGGGATGGACCTGGGAGTTGTTTCTAATAACTTTGGTTTTCAAAAGGTGGCACCCATCTGTATCCCAACAGAGGTTGTAGCTATCGAATAGGCCTTGGCAGACAGCATGGACTATCCATTTGTTTTAGCTTTCTCAATAATCAGTGAGAATCACTGCAGGCTCGCTTGGTCTGGCTGATTGATTGTAGAGACAGCCAAAATGAACAGCTCGACCATCTCACAGTCTGATTTCCCCGCCATGTATTGACCCAGTCCAAGTTACATATGTTACAGTATTTGCAAAGCTGTCACTGTTATAAAACACTTACTGGGAGCTTGCTATTGACAGAGGCTTTATGAAAACCTAGGAACCAACTATCCCTGGCTTGTTTGAGTCTTGAAAAATGTTTTATATGAGAAGGAAGCCGTGTATTAGACATCTCTACATATTCACACAAACGTAGTAGTAAGAACAATGAGAATCATAGGTCTTTCTGAAAATTCCCTTTGATGTGATTAACTGGACAGAAACTGGGATGGAAGCAGAGAATAATCTGTGTGTGTGTGTGTTGTTGTTGTTGTTTGTTTGTTTTTGTCATTTTTAATCTGCCTTTATTTTTAAAATCTCAGAATGTGTGGAATGGAGACCAAGCCCCTGGGCCCTTTCTTATCTGAGAAGAGGAAGTGCTGGCCTCTGCTGGTAAAGGTAGGGACTGTTCTTGAACACCAGTGTCTTATTAACTCAGAAGATGACCTGGTCTGTCTGGAAACTGTCTGCATTTCAGACCCCTTGGCTGATTTATGGCAAAAGCAAAACGGGACGTTTGAAATTGTGGAGCCAGCGGTTTGCTTTAATTCATCTTTAAAGCCTTCAGTAGAATTCAGGGTAGATCAGAGAGATCTCTCCCTGCACTAAATAAACTTCTAATGCTACTGATTGAGCTCCCCAAAGATGGGACGCGATGGAAAGGCGGGAAACTCAAGGCCCGTTAAATCACTGAGCGCACTTAGTTGAAATTATGATACTCTGGTCACCCGTGGCTAAATGAAGAGTAGAGATTTAATGAGTTTACCAGGTTAAAAATGAGCCAGTGTCAGGCAGGAATCATCAATTAGGGTTCCATTTCAACTGTTGAGCAGTACTTACCAGCAGTACTCAAGTCTGGTGGAGGAAGGAGGACTCAATGATGGGGATGACTGACATTGCTGGTGACCCATTATGAGCCACTCAGTTGGGTTAAAAGGGGCAGAAGGTAGCAAGCAGACACTTTTCATGAATTTTCGCCATTGACCATGACAAACTTGAAAATTCGAAGTCCTACCAGTTTTGCTTTTGAAACTTATTGGGACTTTAGGGTGTCAATCTTCCCCATATTACTTGGGGTGGTGTTCAGACCACAGACAATCTCTAAAATACCACACTACTTCCAAAGCTACAGCTGGCGTGGGATAGGAACTTGGCTGTCTCCTTTGGAAAAGATGCACTTTCCTTGGAGCTCAAGTCCCTGAGGGACATATGGATGAAACCAGTTTATTCACACAGTAATGAGGAGAAACTTCCCGTTCAATGGTCAGCAGTTAGTTGAGAATTGGGAACTCAAGAGTGCGAGCTTTAGAGAAGTTTTGGCTCTGCATCTTGCTGTGAGATCCTTGAGTCTCCATTTCTTCATCTCTAAATTAAGGGTAATAGTTCCTAATTCAAAGAAGTGTGGTAGGGATTCCATGTGATGACATATGCAAGGTACTTAGCGCCTGGCATTTACTAAGCATTCCGCACACAAAGGTGATTGTTGCTGTCTACCCTTTACAGCAAGGAGAGAATTTTCACTCCTAGTTTGAATGATGTAAATCAATGAACATGAAAAAGGGGAAAGGAAATTCAGATGCAAAATGCTTTGGGGCATTTAGAGTGCTGAACAGCTTCAGGAAGGAGTTAATTGTTTGTACATGAAAGGAGTCCATTTCCTTAGACTTGCTGTGTTTTCTCTCTCTCTCTCTCTCTCTCTCTCTCTCTCTCTCTCTCTCTCTCT
>NW_007249498.1:46655-52543 GCF_000164805.1 Carlito syrichta
CTCTCTCTCCCCCCCCCCCCTTCTCTCCCCTTATTTCCTTCCCCCCCTTCTTCCTTGTATCCACCTGCTTTTGTTCTAGAAGAGCCTGGTCCTGCTAGCATCTTCTTCATGAAGTAAAGATATCTTGTCCCCGATTCAGAAAGGTCGCAAATAAAATTGTCCCAGCCGAGTCTGCAATTTAATGTGTTTTATACTTGTTCATTGTGACAGCTCAACGCTGTGTTGAACATGCTGGTCTTTCGATTTTGGTGTCCTGATTATTTAATTCAAAGAAAAGCTGCTGAGTGAGATGTGTATGATTTGACTGATCGAGCGCACTCTGTATGCACAAAAGAGACATGTATGAAGAAAGACCAGTTCATCCAGATTAGGGAGAGATTACTGAGGGGACACATAGGGGGTGGATCCAACAAATTAGGCAACCATTTTCTTCAAATGGAAATCTGACTCCAAATCCAGCAACCTGGAACAATCTTTTTTTCCTGTAATTGTCAAATATATACATGTAGTCACCCACACACACATACACACACGCCCTTATGAACAGATTAATGAAGACAAGTGAAAGTGAAATAAGGCTTTGAGGCTCCAATTCACCTGCAGTCTCTTGGCACCTGCACATGTGTTATACTGGAGTGAGCACCATGATCTGTGGTCTAATAGAAACAAAGGGACACTGAAGCTTCAGAAAGACACCATCCCATAAGAAATGTCGCAAACCGGGTTAAATTGGTAGAAATGGCATTTCTATCTTGAAATGCATTCCTGCTAAAGAGAGTTGGGTCCCATTATGAACTCAAAGTTCTTTCAAGTCTATATTAAACAGTTGTTTCTAAGTTCTACCTGTTTTGACAGATCAAATTCACTTCTTCTCAATTTCTTCATCTTTCCTTTAAATCATCTGTTTAAATTGGTGAGAAAACATGGTGTTAGAATTAAGCTCCTGGAGAGTAGACATTTTTAAAAAATCATTTTTGTATTCCCAATTTCTAGCTCAGTATTTTATACCAAGTAGAACATATTTTTAATGAATGAATGACAGGATAAGTTGTAGTAGCTTTCAAGTATCAGTGAATAGAATAGGCTAAGTCGCTTTTTTAAATGTTCTAAAATAAAAGATAGCCTCTTTCTTATTCGAGATACTTTTAAAACTGTGGCCTGTTGGAAATTCCACCATTCTGTGTCTTGGGTCAGAAATGTAGATATATTAGCAGAGAATTACCTGCAAAGTGTTCTTCTGTTTAATTTCAGACAAGTGACACAAATGTCCTCAAGTTTTATTTCATTGTGATTCCTGCTAGTAGTTAGCAGTGTGTTTGGGGCAGTCACAGGGCTCAAAAGCACCGTCTATACTGTAAAACAATAAAGAAATGCCTTGAACTGTCGTTAAAAGAGAGAGAGAGAGAGAGAGAGAGAGAGAGAGAAACTAATGAAAAGGGACCCAAGAAATATAATGAAAATAAATAGTTCTTCCAACTTCCCTCCAGGGAGTAGGTTATGAAAGATAGCTGGAATAGTAGACTCTGGAATAAAATTATCCCAGGGTAAAAAGTAATTAGGGGTGAGTACATGAGAGCCCGGGTTTAATTGTTCTTCTTAACACACTGAAAGAAGGCATTCATCATGCAACTTTAAATGAGTGTCCCATTAATGGAGTATTTCCCCAATGGAATACTGTAAATTAATATTTTTATATATCCTGTAATTATTTTGTGAGTAGCACATTTGTAGTGCATTGTACTTAGAGGTATGTGTTAAAAGCATTATTAGATAAATGTCATCATTTAAAATAAACCACAATTGTTGATAACACACTTGAGTATTTATTTTTTACTACTCTAAGATCCTCGTGCAGATTGCCAGTAATTTCTTCCATTATTGAGAGGACCTATTTCTTATTCCAATTCACTCCGTGTTATTGATTTCTAGATTTCTCTAGAAAGCTCATTTGGGGCCATTCTTTGGATCTGAGCAGTGAGTGAGATAGTGGATTTTATTTACAACTTCAAGTCTCTGCTGGCTCATGGGTGTCTGTAGGCTGCACCATAAACATCCAGGACTTCCCTGCCCTAGTTATAGCAGCACAATGGGCTTCACCTTCTTTACTGCTAAATTCATCTAGGCAGTCAGTAGGGACTTCATGAGGCACATGACATCTTCCTGGGCACAGTGCCATGTAGACATAAATGGTGGCCTCAGGACACTTTTGGAGAACTGGTTATAATTATCTTCTTACTTCTAAGTACTCAGCTGACAGGGCGATTGTGCTAGCTAGATTAAATTAAAAACACAATGTGCTGTTCGACTATGTTAAGCTGTTCCTTTCTTTCACCTAAGAAACTCCCACATTCCTTTGCAATTGATATAAATGTACTCACCACCTGGATTGTGACTCAAAGTGTAGCTTCTTTTCAAATTCACCCTAGAAAAATATGGCCTTGATCTACCTAGACATAAATCCCAAACTAGATGCTGACGCTCCACATGACCTTGGGTAAGTTATATCACCTCTCTGGACCTCAATGTTTTCTTTTGTAAGATGGCAATGATGATAAGACCTGCATCTCTGATACTTATTGGGAAGATCATGAGTTAACATTTGTAACGTGCCTCGTCACTTATAAATGCAGTATCAGAGTTTATTATTATTTGTTTCCCAATCTGCTGCCAAAAGTTATCAAGATATTTACTCTTCCTGAGTTTCAGTTTCTCAGAGAGTTGACAAAATGAGATAAAATACACGTAAGTCTTGGAAAACTCTTCAGGGCTATAGGAAAGCTTGCAAAATGCCAGCCAAAGTGAAGATTCAGAATAGTAAATACAATATAATGCAAAAATGTTAAGGTCCTAAAGTAATCTTTCTTTGTTTGAAATCTCAACTTTTTTTTTTTTTTTATGGTGATGATCACAGCTCACTGCATCCTTGACCTCCTAGACTTAGATGATCCTTCCAAGTAGCTGGAACTACAGGCAACTGCCACCACACCCAGCTAATTTTTTTTTAATTTTAAAGATGTGGGGTACAATTCAGGGTTAGGTATACAAATGTTCATTATGCAAGTACCCTTGTTGATGAGGTGTGCCCCCCCAGACAGACTCCAACCACTGCCAATCCCAACATTTTCATATTTTATCTTTGAGGGAACTCTTTATTGTGTGCATAAATATGCATAGGTATACACACACATCCACAGACATGCTGCTACAAAGTATCCCTTATGGGATTAAACTTCTTGGTAATGATTCCTAGTTAGTATTTTCTTGTGTTTGTCATGTGTTTTATGGAATGGAAACAGACCTTCTAGGCAGGTATTTTCATCCAATATCTTGTTATGTATAACATCCTTAATTTTTATCAAAAAGTTATTTATTATAGGCTTCTAATAAAAGTAGAATTATAAATGCTACATGATGGACATTTTAGCCCAGAAGAGGAGAAGCCATCCCTCATTTCCACAATTCTTTTTACACACACACACACACACACACACACACACACACACACACACACACACACACACATACCCAGTCCTCTACAAAAGCTGGTAAATAAATCTGGTGGCTTTCAAAAACGGGTGCTTTTTGGGGTGGAGGGGGTTGTCGAACATATGATGTATCTATACTAACATGATTCTTAAAGTAGGCTTTAAGAGAAAAACGAGAAACAAGTTAAGATCAGACAAAATGGAGGCTTTATGGGGCAATGTCATCAGGCTTGGAGTTAGCGCATCAGTTGGAAAATCAGAGAAGAAGGCTTCAAGTTTCAGTCTCAAGGGACAGGTTGGCCTTGAGATTTATTTTCAGATCTTCTTTTTATTTGTCTCTACTCCATAGTAAAACCTGGGTGGGCAAAATTCTCCCCATTCCAGGGACCCTGTATAGACTGTTGTAGGATTTTATGGGACTGATACTCTGTTCTTTTTTAGAGGGCCATTTAGAGGGCCCAGTGTCTTTCCTCCTCTCAGCCAGTGTACATCAGTCTCTAAATCTTCCTCCCCCAACCTTTGAAAATTTATGGCAGCTTTCAGCCAGGCTTGGCTTAAAGCCATTGACCTCTGTGGCCTGCGTTATTGACCAGAACACAGCATCTTCTGCCCACATAATATATGTCTCTTTATCTCCCTGAAAGGAAAGGAAATGACTCTTGGAATGGCCAGGAACACAATAAAAATGAGAGAGGCTTTCCCATTTTTTTTGTCAGCGGTGTTTGACTTTACAAAAAGCCATACCGGGATCAGCATGTGCATTAAGTAGTGCTTTGAACTGTGCATTGAGAGGGCACCCTTGAGAGTAGGTCTTGTAGGCCGGAAGGCTCATCCCAAATAAAAATCACCTTTTTGTAACCCCCACCTTGGGTGTGAGCAGAATGAATGACCCTGTGTCAGCAATGCCTCTGGGATAACTCTGCAGACTCACTGACATGGTAAGCCCACAGAGATATCCGTGAGACACACATAGGACTCACAGATGCCACATGCCCTCTGGGGTAGGGGTGGAGATGAGAGTCATAGTGTCAGTGTTGAAGCTTAGAGAGACATGAGCTCCCATCTAGTCCAAGTCCCTAAATTTGTGTAGGGGAGAGTGGACATCCAATGAGAACATACAACTTTTCCAAGGTGGCAGAGCAGATATGCCAGAAAGGGAGCCCATCATGAGGGCACCATACAAAGCACAGTAAGGCCTCAAATGCTCACCTGCCTTGTTTCTAGCAGAACTTCTAGACAAAACACCCACGTGGGAAGGCTTATAGGGATCCATCAGTAAAAGTTTCTTGTTTTCCCCTGCAGGTATTATTTCCACAATCCTGTATTCAAGGGATACCAGATGCCTCTCACTACCACGTTCGGGCAAGAGCTAAGAGCAGCCAAGAGAAAATCCTAAAGGGTAGCAGTACAAGAGGTGACACTTATCGCACTGTAGGCTTAAATGAGTTTCTTATCCTCTGTACTTTCACTTCTCTGTGGGCACCATGGGAATGGTAGCACCCACCCCAGTCCCTCCAGGAGGGTCCCAAAAAGTGAGATAGCTGGTACAGAGTATTCAAACAAGGGAAGTGCTATTGTTGCAACCCAGAGTGGAGAAAAACTGCTGGGGGTGTGTGCTACTGCAAAGCATCCACATCGGAGTGTTTTATCTGAGGGTGCCAGGGATTTCTCGAGAAGGGTTTTGGTAGAAGTCATGATTTTTTTTTTTTTTTTTTAGTTGGAGTCTCTCTCTGTCACCCAGGCTGGAATATGGTGGCATGCTCACGGCCACCGCAGCCTTGACCTGCTGGGCTCCACCAAGACTTCTGCCTCGGTCTTTCAAGTAGCCAGAACTATAGGCTCGCGCTACCATGCCTGGCTAATTCTTTTGATTTATTGTAGAGTCGAGGTCTCACCAAGTTGCCCGGGCTGATCTCGAACCCGCGGGCTCAGGCAATCCTCTGGCCTTGGCCTCTCAAAGTGCTGGGATGACAGGCTGAGCCACAGAGCCCGGTCTGCAGTCATGATTTTTAGAACTGTAATTCACCAAGACTGGTAGCTTTTTCTACCTACAGCATTACAGTCATGTGCCGCGTAAGGACACTTTGGTCAATAACAAACCACATATAGGACAGTGG
The DNA here is from genome assembly GCF_000164805.1 of Carlito syrichta. Taxonomy (NCBI): domain Eukaryota; kingdom Metazoa; phylum Chordata; class Mammalia; order Primates; family Tarsiidae; genus Carlito; species Carlito syrichta. The sequence goes on from NW_007249498.1 coordinate 52,258, forward strand.
TCCCATAAGATTATAATGGAGCTGAAAAATTCCTATCACCTAGTGACATAGTAGCTGTGAAAACGTTGTAGTGCGATTACTTTATTTTTTATAAATTTAGTGTAGCCTAAGTGTAAAGGGTTTATAAAGTCTAAAGTCGTGTACAGTCATGTCCTAGGCTTTCACATTCACTACACCACTCACTCACTGACTCAGAACAGCTTACAGTCCGGCAAGCCCCATTCGTAGTAAGTGCCCTAGAGAGGTGTACCATTTTTCTCTCTCTCTTTTTTTTTTTTTTTTTTTT
>NW_007249498.1:52793-92860 GCF_000164805.1 Carlito syrichta
TCAGCCTCCCAAAGGCGCGGGATTACAGGTTGAGCCACCGAGCCCGGTCTCTCTCTTTTTTTTTAATTTTAAAGATGTGGGGTACAATTTTAAAGATGTGGATACAGGTATACAAATGTTCATCGTGCAGGTACCCTTGTTGATGAGGTATGCCCCTCCGTCCCCTGGCAGCTTCCCTCAACTGCCAATCCCATCCCCTTCCCTGGCAGTTTCCCACTACTGCCAGTCCCTTTGTACTTTTTCCGTGTTAGATACACAAAAACCATTGTGTTACAATTTCCTACAGCATTCTGTTCAGTCACATGCTGTATGGGTTTGTGGCCCAGGAGTAAGAGAATATGCCATACAGCCTGGGTATGTAGTAGGCTATGCCATCTAAGTACATTCTATGCTGTTCATGGGCAATTAAAGAACTACTGTACTAGAGGGTTAACAAACCAGGGGAAATCATCTTTCCTAGTCATCTAAGTGTTGACATAAGGAAAAGAGAACAAAAGACTTACAGGTCTAAGTGAGTTTTATTGTCTTATGCAACTAATAATACGAAGGGAGGGGGCTTCAAAAAAGGAATCATTTTTTGGAGGGCTAGCTTCTTGTATTTTTTGTTAATTTTTATTTCCCCTGCTAGGTAAGTGTTCTAGGAACCCATGAGCATGTGTGTACCAGCTAGCATTGTTGTGAGAGGCTACATTTGGCTTCAGTGAATATTTTTTGGAGATCCTTCTAGTGCATTTGCCCATTTCATGATGGGTGGTTTACACAAACAGCCTGTCCACAACATGCTGAGTGTTCAGCAGTGTTTGAGCAAAAACAGCATGGCAGCCTCCCTATTCACCCAATCTCACCCTGAGTGACTGTTTTTGTTTCCTCTGATGGGAAAAAAAGAGAAAAAAGCCCTTAAAGGGAAATGTTTTGCTGAGGCGGAAGATGTAAAACAAAAAAACGGCAGAAGCACTAGAAGGTATCAAAACTGATAAGTTCAGAAACCGTTTTGAGCAGTGGAAAAAGCATTTCAATAGGTGTATTGCATCAAACGGAGAGGACATTGAAGGTGACAAGTTTAAACATGTAAGAATAAATACACTTTTTAAAATAAATGAATTCCATTTTTTGGGTTCCCCCATATTAAAAATATGAGTCAGAATGAAACTGTCTCAGAGTCTATAGTCAATTATCTAATTTAGACTTTTTTTATCTAGAAAGCGAGGGGTTTGGGGTAAGATTCTAATCAGGCTGACTGGTCTCGGCCAGATTGGAAATGGACGCGTCCACTCAGAAATTGGACTGGGAGTTCTATGAGTGTGAATGCTACCAGGTAACTATTTTAGTGTCACTATTTTTTGTTAATTTTTTGGGAGGGGGGGTTTTGGGGTTTTTTTGGGTTGGAGTCTCACTCTGTCACCCAGATTGGAGTGCAGTGGCCGCTCCCGGCCACCGCAGCCTCAACCTGCCGGGCTCCGGCGATCCTTCCGCCTCAGCCTTCCGAGTAGCCGAAATTACAGGCTCGCGCTACCACACCCAGCTAATTTTTGATTTATTGTAGAGATGTGGTCTCACTGCCCAGGCAGGTCTCGAACCCTCGGGCTCAGGCAATCCACTCACCTCAGCCTCCCAAAGGCGCGGGATTACAGGCTGAGCCACCGAGCCTGGCTGTTAATTTTTATTATAAAGATACGGGGTACAATTTAGGGCTAGGCATACAAACATTGATCATGCAGGTACCCAATTTCTGAAAGAACTAGAAATTGACCTTCCATATGACCCAGCAATTCCCCTATTGGGAATATACCTGGAGGAACTCAAATTATTCTACAAAGAAGACTTTTTAATAATACCTCTGAGCCGGGTTTCGTGGCTCAGCCTGTAATCCTGCGCTTTGGGAGGCTGAGGTGAGTGAATTGCCTGAGCCCGCGAGTTCGAGACCCGCCTGGGCTACTTGGCGAGACCTCACCCCTACAATAAATCAAAAAAATCAGCTGGGCGTGGTAGCGCACGCATGTAGTTCCAGCTACTTGAAAGGCTGAGGCGGAAGGATTGCTGGAGTCCAGCAGGTCGAGGCTGCGGTGGCTGGGAGCAACCACTGCACTCCAGTCTGGGCGACAGAGATAGACTCCAACTCAAAAAAAAAATCTCTGTCCTCATGAAATTTCTCTTTCAAAACTAAAAGGAAAGCTGGGCATGGGAGTTCACGCCTGTAATCCCAGCACTTTGGGAGGCTGACGCAGGAAGATGGCTTGAGTCCAGGAGTTCAAGACCAGCCTGGTCAATATAACAAAACCCCATCTCCACAGAAAATAAAAATGTCAAGCAGGCATAGTGGCCAACGCATATAGCCCTAGCTACTTGGGAGGCTGAGATGGAAGGATCGCTTGAGCCCAGGAGTTTGTGGCTGCAATGAGCTATGATTGCACCATAGTAATCCAGGCTAGGCAACAGAGTGAGACCCTGTTTCTAAAAGTAAAAAATAAAATAATAAGAACTGAAAAGAAATGTCAAAGTATTGGGAAGTTAATAGTAGCCTTAAAACTATGCCCCTATAAGTCAGATAGGATCTTGAAATATTTCTGTCCTACTTGAACCTCTTTCAGTTTTCTTAGATTTTCCTTTTGGGAAATAGAGTATTAAACAGCCTACCAATTCAACCTTCCAAATTGAGTTTCTATAGCATGTTTTAAAAAATAAAAACCCAAGAGTGGACAATTGGCTAACCTAAATATGTACCAAAATGATGGATTATGCATACTTTAAAAACGATTTTTGGCAAGAATATCTAATGTCATAAAAAGACACTGTGTATTAAGAAAAAAAACAGTCTATAAGACTATATATACAATATTATTTCATTTTTAATGCATGTATGTGTAGGAAAAAATTACTAAGTGGCCAATAGTGTTATTAATGTTATTAACAATTGTCCTATTTTTCATATATTTTCATTTTTAATAGACATATTGCTTTGTAATAAGCAAACCATAACTCTTAGTGTAAAAATTAAATTTGACTTTCTGTGCAATGTTTTCTAATTGCTGAAGTATCAGAAACACTGTTGTATTTTACCTGTGAGGCTGTCCTAGTTGGTGCCCAAAGAAAGGCATAGGAAATGTGTAGACATATGTATAGCTGTGTTTATAAAAATACTTTATGTTGTATAGACAAAGATATTATACACAAAATATGTTTCTCAACTTGATTGGCTTTTAGGGTACATGGATCTATTTCAGCAGACAACATTGACTAGTTGTAATCCGGGTGTTCATTAGAAAGTATAGTTTCAAGCTCATTGTCACCTAATAATTTTTAGTAGCTCAGTTTAAAGAAATTCAATTTTAATTTTTAAAAATTAAAAGTAACAATTCTGTTATTACAAAACTACATCTATTTTTCCAGATATTCTAAAATCAATCCCCAGATTGGGCAGGGGGCTGAGTTCCCATGAAATTAATTATCTAACTCGCACTTGAGTGTGACACCAGCAATCTGGGTTGAGAATCAGAATCATTCTACGGGGAAAAAACAAAACATGAAAATCATTATTTTATACATTTCAAAGACATTGTTAAGGATGTTAATCATCTCACCATGTCTTCTTCAGGAAGACCTCTGGAAGAAATCTTAATAGCAAAGAGCAGCCAAAATTCTCCCCAAGAATTGGTCTGTTCTTGTCTTGTGGATGTAATGAATGGATTGACCAGGGGTCTCTCCCACACAGCTCAGAGCCAAATGTACAGCCCAGCTGCAGCAAATGTGTGAATCAATGTGGTATGTGTTTTTAAACCTAATTCTTGACTCAATGTTATGGTCCTTCCATGTTTTCCTTTCTCCTTTTTGTTTCTTGCTTTTTTTAAAAAAAATCTGCTAAAAATAACAACTGCTGGAGAGGGTGTGGTGAAAAGGGAACACTTCTACACTGTTGGTGGGAGTGTAAACTAGTGCAACCTCTGTGGAAAGCTGTGTGGCGATTCCTAAAAGCTCAAAAGTACAAATTGTAGAAGAATATACCCTGAATATACCCTGAAGAACACAGGGAATATACCCTGAAGAACACAAATCACTCTATAAAAAAGATACCTGCACACGTATGTTTATCGCAGCGTTGTTCACAATAGCAAGAACCTGGAAACAACCATGCTGCCCATCAAAAGAGGACTGGATTAAAAAATGTGGTACATATACACGATGGAATACTACGCAGCCATAAAAAAGAACAAAATCATGAATTTCGCAGCAACCTGGATGGAACTAGAGTCTAAAACACTGAGTGACCTCTCACAGAAACAAAGATCCGAATATCACATGTTCTCACTCATATAATGGACCTTGAACATCCAATGTAATACTATAAGAAAATGACTGACGGTACTGAGAAACTATGGGGGAGGAGGGGGATGGGATTAACAGTAGCAAATATCTGTCTGGGGCTGGGAAAACACCTCTTATCAACAGGGTGCCTGAATGAAACGTAATTGTACACCTAACCCTTAACTATGCCCCACAAAACCATAATAAAAAATACTGATTAATTATTTTTTTAAAAAAAAATCTGCTAAGTAATACATATGCATGAGAACATACCAGTGAGGTCAGAGAACCTTAGGGTCTGAAAAGAAGCAGTCTCTACCCCTCTGTACCCTGCCTCTGCCCCATCCTACCCCCCAGATTCAGCCCCTTTTAACTGTTTTGGTCCTTTTAGCAGGTACCTCCATACATGTAGATAAGAGGCTTAACCTCTTTTTCCTCATTTATCAACTTGAGATAATATCTCTAGACACCTTAATATGAAAAGAGAAAGATTTAGCTCATTTATTCTAAGCTTCCTCCTCTCCAAGTGTTTTATATTTATAGGATTATTTTTAGTTCTTCTACAGTTTGTACCTTTGCAATTTTAGATAATATATAAACCTTTTCATCAGTCTCCCATCCCCAGCTTTTTAATCATTTGTACTGTTGTGAGCTGCCGAATTTTTAAAGGTGAAGATAACTAGCAGCATAAATGCAAGAACAATAAGGCAAACAAATCTTCTGGATGAATACAAAGCTAAATAGTTAAGGAGTCCTAGAAAATATGAAGGCTGGTAACACAGGCTAGATAGGCTTCAGATACCATGGTAAGCTCTGAAGTTTTTTTTATGGTGTCAGCCTCTTCTTATAGTTCATTTTAACATTTGAGATTAAACTGATGTTTGACTCATGAGTTGCAGACCTCTACCTTCACACCCAGGTGAATTTTTTTTGTTTTTTTAATTTTTGGTGGTTACTTGAAATCTTGGGTTTCAAAGTTTGTCTTTTCTAAAAATTCTTAATTCACTAATTACATATTTCTTCTTTCCTGTGGAAAAGAGTTTTCTCCTCCTGATGTCCTGTTGCTTCCTCTCTGGAGGTTGCTTCAAGGGCTCAGGGTGATGGACTGGGTTGACTTCAGTCAGTGGGGTGGGCTTCACGGCTCTATCTCTGTGCGCACCCCACCACGGTTTAACTTGGTGACGTCCCTCCTTGTGAATCCTTCACCCTGAGACACACTTTAGACTCGGGCAGGACCTGGCAGAAGAGCATTGATGACAGCTCTGGCAAAGCAACAACGGCAACAGCAGCAAGCTGGACTTAGCCTGACAGGCCAGCAGCACCAACCCTCACTGGACAGACGGCAAGCAGGTCCTGAGCACCATCCCAGGGCTGCTCACCAGAACAGACTTAACAAGCACCCACTCTGGGTGCCCACCCAGGGGAAGGTGAATGAGTTAGGGTGCAATGGGGACTTGGGGCACTTTTGTTTTGTTTTTCTAACTTTTCAAACAGAAGGAGACATTAGTTTGTATTCTCTACCGGGTCCCTTTCAACCCAGCTGCTCTTACGTGTTTTTTTTGTTTGTTTATTTTTTCTTCTTTTGATTTTAGTTCCTTGGGATCCTCCCAAGGATCCCTTAGCCCACCCAGAACAGCACTTCTCAGCAGCAAGGACTTTGGGCCAACAGAGGCTCTTAAACTTTATTTTACTTAATAATCGTTAAAAATACACATTCTTGTGCTAGAATTCCCCATCCACACCTCCACGCCCCTGTCCCCAGATCTCCTCTACAGATCAGGGTAGAAGTTGGAGAATCTATCCTTACAGGCAATCTAAGCGATGCAAAGACGGGTGGTCTTCAGCCCAGCACTGCCCACCCCACCCTGTCCCTATTTCACCCTCGTGGCTAAAGGGGGAGCCAACAACCACACCAAAAAAAAAAAAAATAAAGTAATGACCTTCACCAAAAAAAAAAAAAAAATCGACTTCTCCTTTACCACCAGGAAAATAAAACTTCAGAGGCACGGAGATGACTAAATCCCACGTCCATGGGCTCTCCCTCCTCCACTCTAAACCTGCATATTTAAGGTCTCTCTTTTCCATCTCCTCCTCTTTCTCTCGCCGGAGGAGAAGAAAACAGGAGGACGACGTCCCCTCGGCTAATTAACCACCCCGGAGAGGCTCTCCTCGGGCAGAGGGAAAGCTCCCGAACTCCACAACTCTCCGGGAAGTCTGGGGCGACACTTCCTCCCGGAAAGCTCTTCGCCACGATTTCCCCAGGGCTGCGCTGGAGTGAAACCCCCAGAGGAAATTGCCACTTAAATTAGGCGGGATGCGCCGGCTGCGCGTGTGGCCGCCGCCGGGCACTCCGCTCTGCAGGCAGCGCAAGAGAACGAGCTCCGCCGCTGGCGCTCCGGGTGCGCGGGCGTCGGGGTGCGCGCGGGATCCGTGCGCGCGGGGATCGGGGCGCGCGGGAGCCCGGGGGGCGCCGGGGCCCGGGGTGCCCCGGGCAGGGAGCCGGAGCGCTCGCAGGCGGGGCGGGATGCACGGAGGTCGGGCGTGCTTTGACGACCGGGCTGCGTGGAGCCGGCTGCGCGGGGTCGGGGTGGGCGGGAGCCTGGGGTGCGCAGCGCCCGGGGTGCGCAGGGCCGGGAGCCGGGGTGCTCGGGGGTGGGTGGCGGAATGCACGGAGGGTCGGGCGTGCTTTGGGGACCGGGGTGCGCGGGGGACTTGGAGTGCGCAAGGGGGTCGGGGTGCACGGGCGACTGGGGGCGCGCGGGGGGGTCTGGGTCCTCAGGGGCTGAGGGTGGCTGCTGTCGAAAACCCGACGCTGGGCGATGAAGCTACCGGCTTCTCTCCTGCCAGTCTGGGATGTCAGGAGGGAGAACAGACAAAACGATGGACCTGCTTTAGGGTCCAACCACTCAGTCTGGGAACTTGCCTTAATTAGCCAGAGGCCTCGCGTAGAGCCAGAATGTAAGCTTCGGGAAAGCAAGAACAAGATTTGTTTTGTTGTGAAAATATTTGTTTTAAAGCTTAAAAAAAAAAACAGTTGAGGTGTAATGCGAATACTATAAAATTCACTTCTTTAAAGTGCACCACTCAGTGGTTTTTAGTGTATTCAAGGGGTTGGGTAGCCACAACTATCTAGGACTGGAACATTTTCGTCACCCCAATAAAGAAATCCCTGCACTCGTTAGCCGTGGAAACCCATTCCTCCCTCCTGCAAACACCTGCCAACCACGAGTCTACTTTCTGTCCCTACAGATTTGCCCATTCTGGGTGTCTCATATAAATAGAATCATACAATATGTGGCTTTTTGTACCTGGCTTATTTCATTTAGTCTAATGTTCTTTTTCATTTTAATTTTTATTATGAAGATGTGGAGTACATTTCAGGGTTAGGTATATAAACATTGATCATGTAGGTACCCTAGGTGATGAGGTATGCCCCTCCCTCCCCTAGCAGTTTCCCTCAACTGCCAATCCCACCCCCCTCCCCTGACAGTATCCCACTACTGCCAATCGCTTTCTCATAGCATTATCATTGTTCAAGGTCCGTTTATGAGTGAGGACATATGGAACTCTGTTATTTGTTTCTGTGATAAATCACTGAGTATGATCAACTCCAAATCCATCCAGGTTGCTGCAAAGTTCATATATTTGTCCTTCTTTTTTAGCCTAATGTTCTTCAGGCTCATTCATGTTGTAACATGTATCCATACTTTATTCCTTTTTATTGTGAAATAATATTTGATTGTAGGGATATACCATATTTTTATTTTTAATTTTAAATGTGGGGGGTACAATTCAGCGTTAGGTATACAAATGTTCATTATGCAGGTACCCTTGTTGATGAGGTGTGCTCCCCTCCCCTGCCAGTTTCCCACTACTGCCAACCTCTTTCTTATAGTATTACAATAGTTGTTCAAGGTCTGCTTATGAGTGAGAACATGTGATACTCGGTTCTTTGTTTCTGTGGTAGAGCACTTAGTATTATAGCTTCTAAGTCCATCCAAGTTGCTGAGACGTTTATAATTTTGTATTTCCTTATGGCTGTGCAATATTCCATCGTGTATATGTACCACAGTTTTTTAATCCAGTCCTCTTTCAGTGGGTAGCACTGTTGGTTCCATGTTTTTGCTATTGTGAATAGTGCTGCAATAAAAAATGCATATGCAGTTATCTTTTTCATAGAATATATCACATTTTGTTTATTCATTCTTCAGCTGGTGAACATTAGGTTGTTTCTACTTTTTGGCAATTATAAATAATGCTGCCATGAAGATTCATGTGCAAGACTTTCGACGGCTGTATGTTTTATTTCTTTTGAATACATACTTAGGAGCAGAAATGCTTGGTTCTATGGTAACTCTCTGCAGAATCTTTTGAAAGGATCTCTTTTTATCTCCCCAGTTGACAGTCCAGGCCCTGGCACATTCTTTGACAAGTGGGTGTATGAATTAAATGGATGAATAAACAAATGAAATTAATAATCAAATGAGTGAGATTCTGAACTTTTGAGTGTGAAAGCATTTTATATACTATTAAGAACAATGCAAATGAGATTTACTATTATTCTTAAGTAGTGACCCAAAAAACATGGAATTTATTTATTAAAAGATTGTATGATTATTCTTACATGTTTAAACTTCAGTCACCTTCAAAGTTCTTTTTGTTTGATGGAATACACCTATCAAGATGCTTTTGTTTTTTCCACTACTCAATACAGTTTTTGATCTCATTGATTTGATGCCTTTTAGTGCTTCTATCATTTTTTGTCTCACCTCTTTCACACTGGCAAAACATTTCCCTTTGAAAAGTTTTTCATCTGGGGAAACAAAAATAGAAGTCAGGGAGATAGCAGGTGAATAGGGAGGGTGGGGTCTGAGGGACTTGCCACTTTGGGTCAAAAACTGCTAAACACTCAGTGTGGTGTGGGCAGGTATGTTGTCATGGTGGAAGAACCAGTCACCTGTTTGCCACAACTTGGAACATTGCTTCCACAAGTCACCTCTCATAACAATGCTAGCTGGTACACTGATGCTGACAAGTTCCTAGAACACTTACCTAGCAAGGGAAGCCTGTACTACAAGGGAACCAACCTCAAAAAAGATAATTCCTGGTTTTAGGGGTAGGGGTCCCACCTTTTAGGATGGTTGTGAACCTCAGACAGTACTTGTAGAAGTGTTTGAGTGTGTGCACATATAATATTGTCTTCAGGTCAAGTATGAGGGATGTCTTCAAGTGTCCCGCTCTGGCTGTGCCCCTTCCAACAGGACATCCAAAAGATCAAAGAAAAGCTTGCTCCCTCCTTTTTTGACCCATAGTTCTTGCTCCTAGAACCAAGAAACTTCCTGCCTAAAGAGCTCAAGCCTCTTCCCCAAATTAACTCCCCTTACCCCTGGGATTGGAAATTCACCACTTCCCAGAGAGAAACTCTGAGGAATCCAAGAATTCTAAATGTAAACTAGGTCTTCCAGTCTGAAATTCCTTTAAAGAGCTTAAAAGGGTGACACCGGTGATGATAGGGGAACCTGACTTTATCAGGGGCAGAGCAGTAGTAGGTGTGATGAGAACATGTGGCATACAGTCAGTGGGCCTCCCTGTGAGCCCCTGTCCTCAGTTTTGTGACTGTTAGAAGACCTGTGCACGTGGATATATTTTTTCAAGGATAGGGCATATAACTGTCATCAGATTCTCAAAGGCTTCAAAAAGTCTGAACCACCGTGGAAAGAGTTGAAAACAAAAAGAGCACCAGACTGGCAGTCAGAAGTTTTGAGTTTTACCCCTCTTCTTCCAAGTACTGGTGGGGTGAACTTGGGCAAATTCTCATGACTTAAGTCACCCATGTAATAAGACGGAAATAATCACAACATACATTGTTTTGCTATAAATCATAAAGGAATGCAAGATGTCATTTTAATATATATTTCTCCACCTTCTTTCTTTGTAGCCTCTTCATGAGCAGACCCATAAAATTATTAACTCAGGCTCATAATACCCCTACAAGTTAAATTTCACCATGATATTGCAGAAGAGTCATATGGGACAAAATTGGGTTACAGAATTTGTCCAATGTTTTTCCAGCAGTGAGTTAGTGACAGTTAAAAAAAAATCTACTAGGAATTCTAACAATCCTTCCCCAAGATTTCATCTCTACACAACACCCCATCATCTAAGAAAAAGAAACAATGACCTTTCCAGAACAAAAATATTTTCTTGCTTGCTTTGACTCTTTAAATGGTTTCCCTTTTTTTCCATGGTTCAGTAATATTTGTTAGAGTTTCATTGAATGAATTCATTCTAGTATTTGTTTGTTTCTACACTCCACATCTAATGGGGCCATGTTGGACACATGAGATATTTCAACTGCTGACAATGATGGCTGATCCATAATGGATGATTTATTTCTGCTAAATTAACATAACTGATTATCTTTCTACATAGGAGAAAAACTCAATCTCAAAGTTAAAAAAAAAAAAAAAAAGAACCAGCTTGGTCTACCATGTGAGGTAGCCAACTTAATTTTTCATTTATTTACTCAATGAATTCATTGTTCTTATATAGAAGTAATGTATGTATAGAGAGATTTTAGAGGACATAATTACTCTGGCTGTTGTAGTAGTTGCTGTTTGAGGTAGGGTGACCAACTGTCCTAGCTGGTCTGGGATTGAAGGGTGTCCTAGAATGGGACTTTCCATGCTAAATATGAGACAGTCCAGACAAACCAAAATGGTGGGTCACCCTAATTTGATGACGGTAACATATACCATTTTATCTATGATTTTAATCTAAAAGTTTTGGTAGACATGTCAGTCCATTTAAACTTTTTATTGTCTACATCTCCTTTTTGTTAATTGAATAAATTATTTATGTCAATACAGTGTTTGTATACTTTAATTACAACAAGAAAGACCTTAAGGAGAAATTAATATTCTTACCATTCTAAATAGATTTTTGTGGGATGAGAAATAATTGCTATTTTTCTGTTATTATTTTATGTGTTAAATATATTATCTTGCCTGTGGTTACTGTGGAAAAAAATCCATTTTTAAATTACATTATTGAATGTGGAAGTTACATGAGTTTTCTGTTTTTCAGTGGTCAATTATAATTGTTCTTCCTATAAACTTTCACTGTGATCATTTATGGTCCTCAGTTTGAGTGCTGACAGATCAAGACTGCAACCTGACTCTGCACATCTTTGGATTGTCTTACTCGGCTGGAAAGATGGTCTTGTATCTGTTGGTGTTGGTTTTAGCTGTTGTTTTCTTTCTCAGCTGTAGAGTGCTTTTAGTTTTTGTTTAATGAGATTTTACTGGCTGCCTTTTTAGATAACATTCTCAGTATTATTAATCTTTCCTTTAAAGGTATCAATAGCTATTGGTCAGCACTAGCATCACATGCATTTTAATGAATTCTGCTAATGCCAATCCTATAATGAGGTACAAGCAACAAGCATCCCATGCTTGACCTACTGTGGTAAGCAGTAAAACAACTACAATCTCACTCATTAGAAACCTTAAAAAATAGACGGGCTTGAAAAATCAAAAACCCTGGGTACAAATCTCAGCTTGACAACTCTCTGGCTATCTGAATGTGGACAATTACACAAAGTCTCTCTGGCACCCTGTTTCCTAGCTACAGATAAGAAAGCTGGACTTTATCAGGGGTTCTTAACTAGACTCCATGGGTGGTCTTTGGGGGATCCGTGAAAGTATAATACATTGGATAATATGTCTATATGTGCACCTCCTCCCCCAATGCTTCCTGTATATTCTCAAAAAAGTTCTTGTCCTAAAATATATTGAGAACTTCTGAACCAGAGGGTCACTGAGAAGACTCTGGGGGAAGTTCATAACATATCATCATGGCTCGTGACGAGGACACTTTCTGAGAAATGCATCTTTAGGCAACTTCATCATTATGTGAACATCATAGAGTGAACTTACACAAATGCAAATGGTGTACCCTACTACACACCCAAGCTATATGGTCTAGGCTATTGTTCCTAGATGGTATAGCCTACTACACGGCCAGGCTATATGGTACAGTTCAGTCGTCCTTAATCTTTTTGGTGTCGGGGACTGGTTTCGTGGAAGACAGTTTTTCCACAGATGGATTGGGAGGGGAGCATGGAATGTGCAGTCAAACCTCATTGCTAATGCTAATCTGTATTTGTAGCCGCTTCCCACCACTAGCATCACCGCCTCAGCTCCACCTCAGATCATCCGGCATTAGATTCTCCTAAGGAGTGAGCAACCTAGATCCTTCACATGTGCAGTTCACAATAGAGTTTGCACTCCTAATGCCGCCACAGATCTGACAGAAGACAGAGCTTGGCTTAGCCAACACTCACTTCCTTCTGTGTGGCCCAGTTCCTAACAGGCCATGGACTGCTCCTGGGGGCTGGGGACCCTGTTAGAGCTTGTTGCTTCTAGATTGTGTAGTTTACTACAGTCCTAGATGGTATAGCCTATTGCTCATAAGTATGTGTGTATCTAAGCATATCTAAACATCAAAAACATATGGTAAAAATGTGGTATAGAAGATTTTAAATGTTCCACCTGTCTAGGATACTCACCATGAATGGAGGGTTTGTTATTGGAAGTTGCTCTGGGTAAGTCAGTAAGTGAGTGGTGAGGGAATGTAAAGGCCTTGGACATCACTGTACATGACTGTAGACTTCATAAACATCGTACACTTAGGCCACAGTAAATTTATAAAAAATATTTTCTTCCTCTCTCGGTCTCTCTCTCTCTCTCTGTCGCTATCTCCCTCTCTGCAGCTCTCTCCCCACCTCTCTCCCACTTCTGCTCTCTCTCTCTTTCCACAGACCCTTTTCCCTTTTTCCCTTGTAACTGCCGCTTTAATAAATCTCTTGGCCTTAAAAATATATTTTTTTTTCTTTTCTTAATAATAAATTAGTTTACTGTAACTTTTTTACTTTATCAACTTTTAAATTTTTTTAAGCTTTGGACTCTTTAGCAATAACACTTAGCCAAAGTACATATTGTATAGCTGTACAAAAATGCGTCTTTATATTCTTACTCTACAAGCATTTTTCTACTTTTTTTTGTTCTTTGAAGTTTTTTGCGAAAAATGAAGACACAAAGGTATGCATTAGTGTAGTCCTACATAGTGTCAGGATCATCAATGTTACTGTCTTTAGGGACAAATAACATGCATGGCGCTATCATCTCCTCTGATAGCAATGCCTTCTTCTGGAATACCTCCTGAAGGGCCTATCTGAGACTCTTTACAGTTAACTTAAAAAAAAAATAAGTAAAAAGAACACACTCTAAAAGAGCAATTAGGCCAGTCATGCCTGTAATCCCAGCACTTTGGGAGGCCAAGGCAGGAGGATTGCATGAAGCCAGGAGTTCAAGACAAGCCTGGGCAAAATAGTGAAGCCACATTTCTACACACACAAAATCAAAAAAATTAGCTGGGCATGGTGGCATGTCCCTGCAGTCCCAGCTACTGAGAGGACTAAGATGGAAGGAGAACCTGAGCCCACAAAGCCAAGGCTGAGGTGAGCTATGATCATGCCACTGCACTCCAGTGTAATGAGACTTGACTCAAAAAAATTAATAGCAATTAAAGTATAGTACAGTAAATACATAAACCAGTAACATAGTCACTTATGATCATTATCAAGTATTATGTACTGCACACAATTATTGTGTGACTATACTTTCATATGACTGGCAGTGCAGTAGTTTTGCTTACACCAGAATCATTACAAACACGTGCATAATGTGCTATGCTATGATGTCTTGACTGCTATGATGTCACTGGGCAATAGAACTTTTTCCATTCTATTATCATCTTATGGGACCACCGTCACACATGCAGTCTGTTGACTGAAACATCTTTATGTGGCACAGGAATGTAAACATTTTGAAAACTCATTGCCGTTAGTCTATTTAAGATCACTTCAATCCATTAAAATTTCCAAAATGAGGACTGCTTATGACTTGCGCAGAGTCAGGGGACGTCCTGATCTCCCTGCTGCCAAAAAGTTGCACTAGGAAAAATCTAGACCAAGGCAGTAAAAGAGTTCTCTTCAGTTCAGGCTGAGGGATTTGGAGTTAACTTGGGGGTGGAGGACCTGTTGACAGTTTTTGAGAAGGGAAGTGACATGACGAAATCATTGTTCTGGGAAGATCAAATGGAATCAATGTGGCAGAATGATCTGGAAAGAGGCCGGGCTCACCAATCCCCTGATAGGACTGCATTACCTCACTAGGTGTTCTGTTACTTCAATGACCTGTTAACAAGCATCCCTCTTACCCCCCAAAAGAAGGAGTAGCCTGTGAGCTGGGAAATGCTGAGTCTTGCCACCATGTCGCTACTGCCTAGGTGTGGGGACAGATAACAAAGCAGGTATGTATCGCTCTTGCTAGAGGCAGACCAGAAGCTATGAGATCACCTGGAGAGGACCTTCATCCCTGCTTTTGGGGGGCTAGGGGTTACTTTCCAGACAAGGGGACCCCCAAACCACATCTTAAAGGGTAGTCAGAGTTAGCCAGGCCAAGAAGAAGAAGGAAGAGGAAAAGAGTATGCGCAGAGCCTTGGAATTACAAGAACATCTTGGCTGGCGAGGGGTGGTGAAGGGTCAGTGTGGTCAGAGGGTAGCCACAAGTCAGGGAGTTAGAATGACAACACTGGTTAGCTACCGAATCATAACGGTTTACGTGAAGGGGCCTAGGTGCTATGTTAAAGAATTCTCTTTTATCCTGAAGACAAATCTAAGGTAGGATTTTAAACCAAGGATTATCACAGCAAGGCATATTTTAGAAAGGTCATTCTGAGTCTTTGGCAACCTCCCTAAGCCTCTGTTTCCTCACTGGTAAAATGTGAGTCCTAACCATGCCTACCTTATAAAAGTGTTCTGAGGATTTAAAAAACGTAACATAAAGTGCTGAGCCCTGCACCCAATTAATTTTGATGATTAAAATTATTGCAAATCTCAGTTCTCACTGGTCTTTTCTTCTGATTGGAACACGAACTACCAAAAACATTGGGCTAGACAGGGTAAGAAAATGGGACAAAGAGAACTTTGGAGGAATTGAGTGGCTTTCTCAAGGTCACTCAGCTATGGAGTGTTTGAGCTAGGACTTGAACCCAGGTCTGCCTGGCTCTAAAGTCCATGCTTTTAACCCCCTATCCAGAAACCCCTCCCTCCATCTTTTTTGGATTCCAGCTCTGTGTTAATTACATGGTTTCAGAATCTCCTAGAAACTCTGCTGTCTTTTTGGAAAGACACTAACAATTCCCTTTTCAGAGAAAAGATTGCAGCATCTCCATGCCCCAGCCCAACTCTCGGGGTGCAGCAGCCTTTCAGTTGAGAGCATACCGAGGGCTTGGAATAATCTAGAACCTGTTTCCTGGCTGTAGGAGGAAAGCCTGGCCATGCCTCTGAGAGTCTTCCAACAAAGCCTCACTTTCCCTGTGTAATTGCCTCCTAGGAGTCCCCAGGAAAAAAACCTGCCTGGTTTCTGAGGGTGCCAGCACAGGGCCAACTCCAGGGGCGAGCAGGGGACCTGCTGCCTGTCCGCTGCTGGGAAAATATTGGTGGCCCACTGCCCCAGCAAGGTGCAACAGACCCTTCCAAACATGCCGCTCAGAAGTAGCAGGCTCTTTGTGGGCTCCTGGAGCAGGAAGCAAGAGGAAGGGAGCTATGGTTTGGTTTGGCCCATTCCTGAGCTCAGTGCATTGAGCTTTCAGAAGATATTCTTGGGTTTCAGTTCACACCCCATTGGATTTCACATCAACCTGAAAACTCATGGGAAGGTCAGCTGAAACAACTGAGTGTGGTCGGCTCTCCCCTCGGAGCCATAAATCGCACTGCTGCCAGGAGGGAAAGAGGAGGAAAGAGGAGAAACTTGGCCCATCCTAGTCTACTTTACCCCAAGTATGTGTGTAAGGGGGGGGTGTGGGAAAGAACAGGGAATCTTCACTGCACAGCTACTTACGTTGTCATCATAAAATGTTTCCCTTGTGGCACCGAGGTGTGTTTTCTTCTAACTAGATTCTGCCTGGTACAAATAGAGTGTCAGTACAAGGCCCAAATGAATAATAGCAATAGTGATCATTTAGATGCACTTTTTATGGGCCAGAAACATCTATGCTAAGCACTTGACGTTCATTACCCCATTTGATCCTCAAACGAACTAGCTAGCACCATGATCTCCATTTTATAGAGGCGAAAACTAGGCTTAGCTGGAAACTCAGAGCTGGGATGTAAGCCCAGGGGAGCACGCTTCAGCGCTGGGGAGACCACACGGGGAATTCTCTAGCCTGAGGCAGAGGGAGACTCTCTTCACCAGCGTCATAGCAGAGGCTGGATGACCATAGGTCAGGGTCCCTTGCAGGCTGGTGGGTGGAGGTGCTGACCAAGGTCGCCTGCCAAGGTCCTTTGAGTCTTCTCTGCTGCTCTGGCAGCTTAGACTGGAGGGACAGAACTCTGTCCCTCTGCAAGTGTGGAATCCTCCACTCGGAATGCAGCCCCGGAGCCGCCCTCCCTCTCCATTAAATTAACATTTATGGGAGTTACCCCTCTGCCTCTGCCTCGAGGGGGACACAGACCTCTAATTGCTGTGAAAAGAGACCTGGGAGACCCCATTTTCCTCTGCCACCCGGAATCTGGGACTCCCTTTCCATGATTCGCCACCGGGGGGGGGGGGGGGGGGGCAAAGGTCTGGCAGCTGCTCCCCCAGCCTCCCCTGGCGTGGCTTCCAGATTATTGTCATTTACAGAATAAAACTCGTGTGCCCTTGAGAATGTCTCCTTCCAGTCAGCGAACCCAACAGGGCTCACTGCGCTCTCTCCTGGGTGCAGACGGTGGCAGGCCAATGCCTGCACAACGTGGACATATCGCGGAGCTGGGGCCTGTGTGGGCATCACCCCCTCCAAAGAGTCTTCTTTTGCTCCTGCCTCCAGGATCCTGAGACAGTAATATTCTGATTTACACCGTCGAAGCTGCCCCCTCCCCTCCCCCCTTCGGGGGGGGTTATACCTGCACCAACAGCTCCGCCCCCAAGTTCTGCGGGGCCGAGAGGCAGGGCCCTTGGGCGCTGGGAGCCTCAGGGCACGGCCTGAAGGACACTGGCCAAGCCTGGGCGAAGGGCCCTGGGCGGCAGGGCGGCTGGCGCCCCCCCCCCGGAGCCCGCTGGGATCCCAGCCCCGGGGGCGGGACACGGGGCATTCCTGGAACCCAGGTGCTCGACCCCAGGTGAGCCACGTCACCGCGGCGGAGAGAAAGGGAGACGGAAAACGGTGAAGCCAAACAAAGGGGCGGGAAGAAAACGCGGAGCGACAGGAGCGTTCCTCCCCCAGCAGGGGAAAGGAGCCGCCGCCGGGGCGCCCGGCTCAGTCCTCTCGCACCATCTCGTGGTCCTGACTTGTGACTGCAGCACGGGCTTTTTTCTTTTTCTCTTCTTTTTTTTTGAGGCGGCGTCTCTGTCGCCCAGGCTGGAGTGCGGCCCCCGCAGCCTCGCCTCGCTGGGCTCAGGCGATGCTTCCGCCTCAGGCTTCGAAGCAGCCAGAACTACAGAGGCGTGGCTGCCACGCCCGGCTAGTTTTTGATTTATTGTAGAGACAAGGGCTCACCAAGATGCCCGGGCGGGTCTCGAACCCTCTCGGGCTCAGGCCATCCACTCGTCTCCGCCTCCCAAAGAGCCGGGATGACAGGCTGAGCCCCCGAGCCCGGCCAGCACGGACTCCTAAGGGCGGTCTTGACGCAGGGAGGTGTCCCGGTTCTCTACCCTAGGGTGTGCAGGGGAGACAGACCCAACAACACAAAGGGTCACTGGAGCCGAAACCACCGGCAGGAAAGCACGCCCTTTTCCGTGGCAGGCCTTGTTGATTTGGATTCGAAATGCTGTGCCATGAAATGCTGTGCCATGAAAGAGCAGATGTGTATCTTGCTCGATCTGCAGGGTAATGGAGACGGGGTGGGAAATTCCCCAGGCCCCAGCCATTTCTTTAAAAGGATTCAGGTGTGGAGCAGACGATTAAAATCTCTGTCAGGGAAAACTACTTCTTTATTAGTAAAGACTATTTGTTACTTCCGTTTTCTGACCCGATCCAGAAGACAAACATCCCTAAGTTTTGAAGAGGAAAGGGCAGGAGCCACGTCACCTTGGAATCCTGGGCTAGAATTCACTCCCCAGTAGGGGAACCCCAAGTTTTATTCTCCTCGAATCATTCGCTCTCCTTTGAAAAATGCACAGTGCAGGTTCTGCCCAACTTTTCTCTCTGCCGATTTCCCCCATTCTCAAATAAGAAATATTTGAGGTTCCCAGCGATCAAATCTTGGTACTGGTGTTCACCGGTTAATATCATACAACGTAGAGCTTTTCAGAAGCCAGAGCTAATGTGTTAGGAATGAAACACGTAGGTACACGAAGGGTTACACTTTTAGAAATACGTACGGATACCCTGAATGATAATCCTTGCCTGTGTTAAAAGTTTTCACATGTATTCGATTCTAAGAGATGACAGAAAGATCAAGTAAATAACAGCCTCTCAAAACTCCATTTCTCGGAGCCTGTATAGATGAGCTGAACAACATGACGGCTCTGAGCAGCAGTCTGCTTTCTCTAGACTCCTCTGCATTCTTTTCTGGGTCACTATCCACGCACCTATCTTTGACTGGATGAACAGATGAAGGCGCAGCCTAGACCTGTCTGTACAGAGAAGAGCCAACATTTGTTCCCCAGCACACCTGTGCAGGTTTAGGGGGTCACTAGTTCCTCCGGAGGTGATAACGCCTGCTCCTATATGAGAGGCAAGCGGTACGTTATTTTGGTGCTGGAGGCTGAGAGTCTAAGGGTGCTACAGAAAATTCCAGTTTGTTGCATTCATTTGCTCTGGTGGCAAAGACCCCTTGGAATGGACTCCACTTGCAGCCGGACTGTCAAGCACACGGAGCCTGGAATCGTTGGAAAAGCTGGGTTGGTTCTGTCTATACTGCATTCAGGGGCCTGGTTCTTTGCTTGAAGGCCAAATGAGATGGAAGATATTAATTACAGGGCAGACAACTGGCAGAGACAGGAGAGCAGAAAGATGTGAGGGAGTTTGGTGGTATCTTTGGTGAAGTTATCGCACTTTGTTTTGTGTTTTACTCTCACAAATACGGTCTTCTTTTCTCTCTGTTTGTTGGACCTAATCTTAGAAAATAAACTTTTGTAGGCAATGAGGGGAATTTATCTTAGCTACATGATATGGGATCCCTGCTGGCTCTTAGGGAGGAGTCAGTTAGGAAAAGAACTCCCTTCTGAAGCAGTGATGTGCATGATGGCTGATTAGATTCACTAGCATTTAATATGGGCTCTTGCAAGTCCATCTTCTAAGATTTCAGCACCAAATAGGACACTAATAGAATCTGCTATGGCAGGATCCTGGAAATAAGCAGACAGTTAGTTATTTCTGCTTCATCCCCCTCCCAGGATCCCTGGGACCACTGATAAAATCAGACACTCTCAGCAGCGTCTGCTGGGAAGATGTCGAGCTCTGGGCCCACTGATGGACACAACTGACTAGATCAGTGATGGAAACTTGACCAAGACAACATTCTGGAAGCCACAAGGGGGTATATGCCAGGAAAAGGGGAGGGGCAGGGTACGAGGCAACTGGTAACCGCAGGAGAAGAGGGAGTAGACTCCCCGGAAAGCAGCCATACATCAGAGCTCTCTCGAGAAGGAAACAACTGGTATCTGAGGCTGGGATGACACAACCACCCTAAATGAGCAGCTTTCAGCTGACTGAGGACATCCTGGCTGCTCTCTGTCATTTCTGTTCTATTTACTCTTCTCAAATAGTTTGACAATAACCCCCATTGCCTGGACAAACTGGGTGTGTCTCCCTGTTCCTTAAGGAAAATGCACAGCCAGCCACTCTGCTCCCTCGTGGGGATGGTGGTGGCACAACTGAATGAGCACCATATCACTTCTCTTTGTTCAGCACCCTTACTACCCACTTCCCTTTAGAAATGATCCCAACTCTCTATTCATTTGGCTCTATGGGGGGATGTTTGGCAGATTGCATTCTCCAAAGGTGACCACAACAATATCCCCTGCCTCACGTATTCTTCTACAATATGACCTTGGCATTTCTCTATGAACGGGATGGGCTTGTGACTGCTTCAACCAAAAGCACAACAGAAGCCATGCTGTGTGGCTTCCAAGGTGGGGTACTTAATGGCAGCCACTTGTCTCTTGATGTGTGGCTGGGTGGGAGGGAAGGGAAAGATCCCAGTTGGGAGGTTCCAAGAGGGATGACCTTTTCTCCTCATCATGGCTAGGGTACCATATCTCCCCCATTCTAAGATGTTGCTCATTTTTCAAGTACTATCCATGCAGTGAAGGCTTTAGGGAACAGAAAAATCACCATCTCAATGTTAAATGGGTCAGCTATTATATGCTGCATTAGAAGAAGCATTCAAATATGAAACAAATGCATGAAATGTGAGAAAATATGGTACGTTTTTTTCAATGCACTTGGACATATTCCAGTACATTCTGACAGTATAAGAGAAGGAAAATTGTAGACCTTATAAACCCCTGACTTCTCTGGTGAATACCATCCATGCCAATTTATCCATTAAACGCAGTGCATGGGGGCTCATGATAATTTTAGGGACCCACAAAAAAAGTCCATTTTTTTTAAAATCAAAAGAAAAAAAATGAACTTTTAGGTTGAATACAGTGTTTTAATGTATAACAGAAATATATTTGTTGTTAGATCAATACACTCATAAAATATACTATTTGTGAAAGTTTAAAAGTTGATATTTAATGTGTTTTCTGAAGGAACGTCATCATGCAGCTGAGTTGTCTCTGATCACCTGCCAAAGAAGATGCTCAAACACATACAAGCTCCTCTTTCTCTCTCTCTCTCTCTCTCTCTCTCTCTCATCAGGATCTCATTCTGTCATCCAGGCCGAAGTTCAGTGACTCACGGCAGCCTCGACCTCCTGGGCTCAGGCAATCCTTCCACCTCAGTCTTTCATGTATCTGGAACCACAGGCATGCGCCATCACACCCAGCTTCTTTTTTTTTTTTTTTTAATTTATGGTAGTGACGAAGTCTTTCCAAGTTGCCCAGGCTGGTCTCAAGCCTCTGGGCTCAGGCAATCCTCTGGCCTCCGCCTCCCAAAGTTCTGGAATCACAGTAGTGAGCCACCACACCCGGCCTTTCTTTTTACCCTCTCCGCATCCATCTCAAGGAACCTCTAGAAATGAACCCCCAAAGGGCTTTTCTCCATTGAGTACTTCCATATTTGGAATCTAGATGGCTCCATTGCTCTAAAGTTAGGTGTTTGCTGTGCTGTGATTTACAAGGCTGTCAGAAGGCTAGCTGATGCCTCCCATGGAGCTGGCAGTGGTTACTTTCGGTAGAGATAGTTCAGTGTGCACAGCTGGGGGGAGGCCTGGGATTTTTCATGGTTGTCATTCTTTTAAACCCTCTGTTCCTGAGGATAATCCATGGAAAGTAAAACCTGGCCATCATCTTAAAAACTCTACTTGAATTATTGAGCAAGCCAGGCATGAAAAATTTAAATGTCTAGGCAAACAAATAGGGTGCATAAAAAGATTTTATTGAATTTCTCCAAATCAGGGAAGAATAGTAAATGACTGCTTTAAAAAAAAAGATATTACAGAAAGTCCCTGCAATTTGTTAACATATTTCTTGGCTTCCTTGAAAATCATAGATTCAAATATTTAGGAATAAGCCAGCAGAAAAAATACAGTTCTCTAAAGTTATTTCATAGTTAGGGAGATGGCTTATAAAATGTTTGAGTGAAACAATAAATTTTCCACTTTCGAAATTCTTAGCCTAATCTTTTAGACCGGATGGTTTCTCATAAATCAATGAAAATAGGGCAAATCAACTTTATCTTCTCTAACTGTTTAGGGAAGAACATCCATGCAAATGGGTATGAGAAAAAGCAGTGTAATCAAGGTGCATACAAAGAGCTTTAAAACCTACTCAGAGCATTCTTGAGACAGGAGGGTCATTCCTTATATTTCTACTTTTAATTTGTGTCTTACATCAACAGAGGCTTTTTAACCCTTTTCCTCCCTCTTGGCCACTTTGGAAAACTGATTTGCTCCTATCACATTCAATTCAAATTCCATATAAATAATAGGTGCCCTTTCTGTAACGTGAATTGCCAGCGAGACCTAGAACCTCCTTCCTCTGTGAGGCATCAAAGATGGCGGCTAAGGGATAATGCAGGAAGTGGAGAGACACCGTAGAGTTTTCTGAGGTGACACATGCTCAGACATTCTCTTCTCTGTAAAAAAAAAAAAAAAAAATGAGACAACTAAAAATATGTTCAGGTGAGGGGTTAAAACATTCCCCTCAAATGATGAATTAATCATTAATAATTATTTCATGTGTATGCATGGAAAATAGGCTTTATTTTTTAACTGAGGAGACATTATTCAATATGGCATATGGCATGGTAAGTCCTAAACTGTTGGTAAAACTAAGAAGTAAAAGAGAAGAGAGTCAAACTATAAAAAGATCATTAATTGAAAGTGAGGAGAGCACAGGCAAACAGTAGCTGTTTACCATAGACAGTCAACTGTTGAGAGCAGGTTGATAATTTACTCTGGAGGCCCCCAATGCTAAATATGTCTAAACAGTACATGTATGTGTCGGCACAATTTTAAGCATGTCACTATGTCAACTCAAGCCTCATGACAATCCTATGAGGTTAGGCACTATGACCATCTTTTTTTCACAGAAAATGGTACAGAGGGAACTGAGGCGCCAAGATGTTAGATGACTTGCTCAAGGTTACAGACAAGCAGGGGCAGATCTAGTTTGAGCCCATTTGGTATCAGACTATGTGATCTTACTCCTGATCTGCCTCTCATATCCAGCTTGGGACTGTGGCAGATGCTGTGGGTGTTCTGTCCATCTCTACTAGAACTCATCGTCTTAGAGACCAACAGTCACTTGCTGCCCAGGACTCTGATTGTAGATATTTGTCACACACAGGCTGGTGGGAAGTACGGAATTAACACCCATCTCTCATCCAGCAGCTGTCAGCCAATGACCAGCTGGAGAGGGTGGGTAAATACCAGCTCCCTCCCAATGGGCTCCTTTCAGTCTCTCAGAGGCTCCTAGCAGATGCACCCACAATGGTCATCCGGTCTTTCATGTACCCCATGCTGGCTTCCTTCCCTTCCTCCTCCAGCTTCCTCACTTCCACAGCAGTTCTTCCTGGGATCTCCTCCCAACTAAACAGCTTACACTCAAATTCTTGTCTCGGGGGTCTACATCTCAAGGACCCAGCCAAAGATGTGAACTTGAAGTTTGAAATATCCTGAGTGCTATGCATGTTTGTTGTGCTATATTCACGATAGCAAGAGCACGGAACCAACCATGCTGCCCATCGAAGCTGGACTGGATTTTAAAAATGGGATACAGGCCAGGCTCGGTGGTTCAGCCTGTAATCCTAGCACTTTGGGAGGCCAAGGCGAGGGGATTGCCTGAGCCTGTGGGTTCGAGACCCTCCCGGGCAACCTCATCTCTACAATAAATCAAAAATTAGCTGGGCATAGTAGCGCGTGCCTGTAGTTCCAGCTACTTGGAAGGCTGAGGCAGAAGGATCGCCGGAGCCCAGCAGGTTGAGGCTGCGGTGACTGGGAACGTGCCACTGTACTCCAGTCTGGGCATCAGAGTGAGACTCCAACTCAAAAAAAAAAATGTGGTACATATACGCAAGGGAATACTATGCAGACATAAAGAAGGACAAACATATGTACTTTGCAGCAATTTAGATGGATTTAGAGTCGATCATACTCAGTGCTCTATCACAGAAACAAAGAACAGAGTACCATATGTTCTCACTCATATGAACCTTGAACACTTGTCATAATACTATAAGAAGGGGACTGGCAGTACTGGGAAACTGCCAGGAGAGGGGTGGGTGGGATTGGCAACTGAGAGAAACTGCCAGGGGAGGGAGAGGCACACTTCATCAACAAGGGTACCTGCATAATGAACATTTGTATACTTGAATTGTACCCCACATCTTTAAAATAAAATAAAGTAAAATAAATATCATGAGCACTAAATGAATCATTGGCACATATGAAAATTGTCATACAGCTAATTTCTTTTCTTTCTAACATGCTACATTGACTGCCCTACCCCTCAAAAATTAATCAATCTGCAAGAAACATCAAAAATCTACCAAATTATTTTAAACATTTCTGGGTAATGGAGGAGATCATTTATTTCTAAGCTGTGGTACTTGAATGAATGAATTTGGTAAATGTTTCTTAACATAAACTTAGCCTCGGATAGAACTTCAGAAAAAAAGAAAATATATTAACTGTTGCATGACTATATCAAGGATCCCAATTTTTTTTAAGTTCTGACTTGCAATGAAATAACACAAATAAGAAAAACATTAAAAATACCCAGATCAAAGTTTAAAAGATGCCACATTCCATTGTAACTTTTAAAATATATTAAAAATATACTGAACTCTTGAAAATAAGAGTTTTTTCCTCACAGGCTATAAGATGTAATATTAAATCGTATTTTTTACTTTACTCAAAATATAGATTAGTATCTAGTTTTTTTAAAAAATCTTGTCCAAAATCCCTTTTGAACTATTTTTATTTTTCTCTTTAGACTCTTTCCTTGTTCTTCCATTTTATTTCAATAGAGATTGTATCAACAAAAAGCAAATTACAACTTTCAAGATTGGGCTTAAGCAATGTATTGCCATCACCTTTCAAAGCACAATAAAGCAGAACATTCGATTTTTTTATTTTATTTTTTGTAGAGACTGAATCTCGCTGTGTTGCCCAGGCTGGTATTGAACTCCTGGCCTTGAGCAATCCTCTCACCTCGGCCTCCCAAAGTTCTGGAGTTAGAGGCATGAGCCACCACATCCAGCCCCAAAGTAGAACATTCTAAAAACAACTGTGTAAAAGAAGGTGTGGAACCCCCCAATGATTGTTCCCTAAGTGCCTCTCTTTGGGCCCCATGGGAGCGAGCCGAAGCCAGCACTATTCTTTCTCATCAAGACCTTCTCTGACTCAGCTCTGTGAAATCGTTCCCCTGATACAAGCTTGGATAGGTTCCATAGCTTTCTAGGCACTTTCTGGTAATAAAAGTTCTCCTGAAATTGTTAAATAATTTAGATCCCATTCAGTGTGATATCCAAACTCCAGCATTCATTTAATTTAAACTTCCTCCCCTTCTTCAACACTGGCCTATTTCAGACAAAGAAAGGCATGGATGACTTCATTCTGCGCAAGGTTTGAACCTTAGGGAAGGGAAGAAGGCGCCTTATGACCCAAATGATCTTTCTCACCCAGAGCATTGTAATTTGGTTGCACAGTGGTTGGCCCCTTCTTCATAGGATTTTGGTGTTTTCCTGGGAGTTCCTCTTGTGAGACACCAGTAATGGCAGTTCTCTGAGGTAGACGACACATCATCTGGCAGGTCATGTTCACTGCGCCTCTGGCCTTTGGGCTTCTCTTGGACCACCTGTGGGTGAGTCTCTTTGATTCATGGGGTGCTCTTGGTGAATACCTTCAGGCTGGTTCACACTGGGACTCTTTCATGGCATCCTGGACTCTGGGGAAACATGCACAGTCTTCACTGGCAACTGGCAGGCAACATCGGCCTGCATCTCACCTTTGGATTTTCTGTGGTCCAACACAGCAACATGAAGGGCAAGGGGATGGAAAACAAAGATGGGGAGAGAGAGAAACGTGAGCCAGGAAGCAAGAGAGGAGAAACTGTACTGAATGAATCTAAACCCCACACACTGCTCCAAAGCACAGAAAATGACAAAATACTTCACTTTGTTCAACAAAAGCAGAATGGCCACAATATTGAAAGACAACCCAAATAACATCAAACGACAGCAGCAAAAATACTACCCTAGTCTTTCTTATGAGTATAGACATGAAAAATGATAAATACTAGCAAGTACAATTCAACATTAAATTAGATAAATACTATACAACAACCAAACAAAATATTTCCCAGGATCGTAAAGATGAGTTATATTGTATTATAATATATATAAGTC
Organism: Carlito syrichta; assembly: GCF_000164805.1. Taxonomy (NCBI): domain Eukaryota; kingdom Metazoa; phylum Chordata; class Mammalia; order Primates; family Tarsiidae; genus Carlito; species Carlito syrichta. The sequence continues at coordinate 79,158 of NW_007249498.1, forward strand.
CATATATTTATACATATATGTGTAATGCCAATTGTTGAAAAAAAGTAAAAGTAGTATGATTATTTCAAAGGATAATGACAAGATAGTAATGAAATTCAACCCTGATTTTTTTCTTTCAGCAAACCAGGAATAGAAGGATGCTTCCTTAACATGAGGAAGGATATTTTAAACCAACCGTTAGTCATTTTCTTAATAGCAAAGTAAGCCCTAGAGTCATTCCCATTACTGGCAGGAAAAAAAGATTCCCTTTGTCCCCACTGTTATATGATACTGTCTTTAAAGTCCTATATAGTCTATTAATATTTGAAAAAGATATAGTTACTGGAAATGAAAAGACAACATAATAAACTATATGTAAATAATGTCACCATGTAACCTTAAAATTCCAAAACATCTTCTGAAAAAATTCTCAGGGTACAGATTTGAGACAAAAAATAAAAATTGAAACATATATTGCATATCTGTGAGAATATATTTAAAATAGAAAAACAACAACAAAAATCCTATTTACAATTTTAACAACAAGACACACAAAAATCCAAGTGATACACTTATGTACATGATCCTTGTGAAGAAAATCACAAAACCTGGCTGTGATTCATAAAAATAGATATATGGCATTTCTGGATGGGGAAAAATGAATATTGTAAAGATGTTAAGTTAATGTTTAGATCTAAGAAAACCCAACACAGATTTCAATGGAATTTTTACAAATTTGACAATGTGCGAATAAAATTCATCTGGAGGCAAAAATGCACATTAAGCCAAAAAGACCACAAAACGAAGAATCAAAGAGACTGGTTCTATCAAATGTACATTTTAAGATAATAATAAATAATATATCACGGCTAAAATTTTAGGAATTAATCAAATTAGATATTTTCTAAAGACATAACACTAAAGTAAACTTCACATAGCTGAATGAACTCAAAACAAAACATTCCAACACGAAACCATTTAGAGAAAATACAGAAAAAAGAAAAACCTAGAAGACTTCATTTAAAGGAAAATCTGAAGCCTCAATAAGTCAAGATATATATATATATATATTTTTTTTTTTTTTTTTAATTGGAGTCTCACTCCGTCACCCAGACTGGAGTACAGTGGCCGCTCCCAGCCACCACAGCCTCGACCTGCTGGGCTGCAGCAATCCTTCCGCCTCAGCCTTCCAGGTAGCTGGAACTACAGGCACGTGCTATCACGCCTGGCTAATTTTTTGATTTATTGTAGAGATGAGTTGCTTGGGCAGGTCTTGAACCCACGGGCTCAGGCAATCCACTCACCTCGGCCTCCCAAGGCACAGGATTACAGGCTGAGCCACCAAGCCTGGCTAAGTCAAGACATTTAATTACCAAAATTAAATGCAGACACAAAAAATGAGAAGAAAATTTGCTACGCATAAAACAGTCAAAAGCTGTTTGCATCCATGCATAAAGACCTTGGAACTCATATACCATGTTGAGAATTGCACAGAAATGAATAATAAAAATCAATATTCCTAAAATAGTCTTTTATCTACTAATTTTACTTGTAAGCATCTATCTTAAAAAGGATATTAGAAATGTACAAAAGTCAGCCAGGCCCGGTGGTTCAGCCTGTAATCCCACACTTTGGGAGGCTGAGGTGAGTGAATTGCCTGACCCCGTGGGTTCGAGACCCACCTGGGCAACTTGGCAAGACCTCATCTCCACAATAAATCAAAAATTAGCTGGATGTGGCAGTGCGCGCCTATAGTTCCAGCTACTTGGAAGGCTGAGGTGGAAGGATCGCCGGAGTCCAGCAGGTCGAGGCTGTGGTGGCTGGGAGCGGCCACTGTACTCCAGTCTGGGCGACAGAGTGAGACTCCAACTCAAACAACAACAACAAACAAACAAACAAAAAGCAAATTTGTTGTATCATCATTTAAGACAGGAAAGCACTAGAAATAGCCTACATGCCCAGCTGTAAAAGAATGACTATTGTACATCATATAACAGAATGCAGGTGTTAAAATTACATTTTGCATGAATATTTAATAGCATGTAAAATTGATCATGATATGATGCTATGTGGAAAAGAGAGAGAAATAAAACAATGACTTTAGTTTCCATAAATATGAATTATATAAAAACTTACATGTGTAAATACAGACACATTTGTAAAAGGGGAAGGAAATGTTTCAAGTTGTTAACAATGGATTAACAATGAATGATAAAGCCTTTCTCTTGATTTTCTTCTTAAATACTTAGGTAAAATTTTAAGTTGTATAAAATGAGCTCATATTACTTTAAAATTATTTTAGAAGAAAATATACACATGCTTTTAAATTATTAAAGTAAATAAGGACAAAGTTAGGATACTCACACTTCTCAATTTCAAAACTTGCTACAATGCTACACTAATCAAAACAGCATGACATAAGTATAGACATATATATCAGTGGAATAGAATCGAGTGTCCAGAAACAAATCATACATGTGTGGTCAATAAATATCCTACAAAGGCCCCAAGACCATTCAATGGGGGAAGAATAGTCTTTTCAACATATGATGCTGGGAAACTAAATATCCACATGCAAAAGAGTGATTTGGACCCCTGCCTCACACAATATACAGAAATTGTCTCTCGTGGAGCAAAGACCTACCTAAATATAAGTGCTAAACCTATTAACTTCTTAGAAGAAAACTTAGCTGTGGCATAGCTTCATGACATTTTGTTAAGCAACAGTTTTTTTAAAATGTGACATAGAAAGCACAAGCAGCATACCTCGAAAATCCAAAAGAATCTGTCAAAAACCTGCTGGCACTGATAAAGGACTTTGGCAAAGTCTCAGGGTACAAAATAAAGGTGCAAAAGACAATTGCATTCTTATACACCAACAATAAGCAGACAGAGAACAAATTAAAGCACAATCCCATTCACAATAGTCACCAAAAATTGAAATACCTCAGCATCTTCCTAACCAGAGAAGTGAAAGAACTTTACAATGAGAACTACAAAACACTGCTCAAAGAAATCCAAGAAGACACAAACAAATGAAAAAATATTCCATGCTCATGGATAGGAAGAATCAATATTGTTAAGATGTCCATTCTACCAAAAGCAATCTACAGATTCAACGTAACACTCATTATGTTATCAACATCATTTTTCTCAGACCTGGAATGACAATACAGAAATTCATATGGAAACATTAAATGACCACGAATGGCCAAAACGATCCTTGGCGAAAGAAACAAAGCAGGAGGTATCACACTTCCAGACTTCAAACTTTACTATAAGGCTACAGTAATCAAAACAGCCTGGTATTGGTACAAGAACAGGCACATAGACCAATGGAAGAGGAAAGAGATTCCGGAAGCAAAGCCTCAATTCCTCATCCAACTCATCTTTGACAAAGCCTCCAACAACAACCACTGGGGAGAAGAGAACCTATTCAGTAAATGGTGCTGGGAAAACTGACTGATCACATGCAGAAGATTGAAACAGGACTCCTACCTATCACCTTTCACAAAAATTAACTCTAAATGGATCAAAGACCTAAACATAAAACCTCAAACTATAAGAACCTCAGAAAATGCAGGAGACACCCTTATGGAAATTGGAACTGGCAACCAATTACTGATCAAAACCCTAAGTGTCCATACCATAAGAAATAAGATAGACAAGTGGTACCTCATCAAACTGACGATCTTCTGCAAATCAAAAGAAACCATCAAGAGAGCAGGGAAACAGTCCACAGAATGGGAAAAAATATTTGGCAACAGTATATCTGACAAAGGTCTAACATCTAGGATCTACAAGGAACTCCAACGCGCTGAAAGGAAAAAAAAGCAAACGGCCCCATTGAAAAGTAAACAAAAGACATGAATAGACACTTCTCAAAAGAACATAGACAGGCAGCCAACAGACACATGAAAAAGTGTTCGGCCTCCGTGACTGAGCCTGTAATCCCAGCACTTTGGGAGGCCGAGGCAAGTAGATTGCCTGACTCCAAGGTTTGTGACCAGCCTGGGCAACTTGGTGAGACTTCGTCTCTACAATAAATAAATAAATAAATAGCCGGGTGTCGTAGTGCATGCCTGTAGTTTCAGCTACTTGGAAGACTGAGGCAGAAGAATCGCTGGAGCCCAGCAGGTCGATGCTGGGGTAGCCGTGAGTGTGCATGCCACTGCACTTCAGCCTGGGTGACAAAATGAGACTCCAACTCAAAAAAAAAAAAAATTCCCAACCTCACTCATCATCAGAGAAATGCAAATCAAAATCACATTGAGATACCATCTAGCCCCAGTAAGAATGGCCATCATTTATAAAACAAACAGCAGCAGATGCTGGTGAGGATGCGGAGGAAAAAGAATACTTCTACACTGCTGGTGAGCAAGCAAACTAGTGCAACTTCTTTGGAAGACAGGGTGACGACTTCTGAAAGAACTAGAAATTGACCTTCCATATGACCCAGCGATCTCCCTATTGGGAATATACCCAGAGGAACTCAAATCATTCTACAAAAAAGATACCTGCATATGCATGTTTGTTGCAGCTCTATTCACAATAGCAAAAACAGGGGATCAACCATGCTGCCCATCGAAGCTAGACTGGATTAAAAAAATGTGGTACATATGCACAATGGACTATTATGCAGCCATAAAGAAAGACCAACATACAGACTTCGCAGCAACTTGGATGGATTTAGAGTATCATACTCAGTGATCTAACACAGAAACAAAGAACAGAGTACCATATGTTCTCAATCATAAGTAGACCTTGAACAATTATTACAATACTATAGAAAATGAATTGGCAGTGGTGGGAAAGGAGGGTGGGATTGACAGTTGAGGGAAACTGCCAGGGGAGGGAGGGGCACACCTCATCAACAAGGGTACTTGTATAATGAACATTTGTATACCCAACCCTAAATTGCATCCCACATCTTTTAAAAAACATTTAAAAAGCACAAGTAGCAAGAAAAAACCAGGTAAGGTGAACTTTATCAAAATTTTAAAAATTTACTGGGTATGGTGGCCTGCACTTGTAGTCCTAGCTACTCAGGAGGCTGAGGCTGGAGGATCTCTTGAGGCAAGGAGTCCAAGGTTGCCGTGAGCTATGAACATGCCACTGCACTCTAGTCTGGGTGACAGAGCAAACCCCAATTCAAAAATAAATGCATAAATAAAAAATAAAAATTTGTATGTATCAAAGGAAACTATCAAGAAAGTGAAAAGATAGCCATAGAATGCCAGAGAATGTATGCAAATAATATATATCAGATAAAGGTCTAGTATCCAGAATATATAAAGAACTTTCACAATTCAAGAATACAGTAAGTAGTTCAATTTAAAAATGCACAAAGAATTTGAATATACAGAGAGTGCCAAAAAAGTATACACATTTTAAGAAAGGAAAAAAACTGTATTAAAATTGTAATACTCAATATATACCAATAACAAAAAAATGGATACAAGTCACGTTTGACTTCTACAATTACAAGAGGTGCTCAAAGTGGTTACCATCAGTGTCCAGACACTTCTGATTATGGTGAACATCGCTTAACATGTCTTAAAATGGGTATACATTTTCTTTTTAGTACTTCTGGTATATTTCTCCAAAGAAGAATACAAATGGCTAATAAGCACTTTAAAAGAGGGATATTAAGAATTAGGCAAGTAAAAAACCACAATGAGATGCTACTTTACACCCACTAGAATGGCTATCATTCTCATCATCATTATAAGCAGAAAAATAATAGGGATTGACAATGGTGTGGAAAAACTGGAGTTAATATATTAAAGGGAATGTTAAATAGTGTGGTGTCCTGGAAAAAGTTTGGCAATCCCCCAAAAGTTAAAGATTTACCATATGACCCAGCAATTCCACTCCTGGGTTTATACCCAAGAGAATTTAAAACACATGTTCACACAAAAATTTGTACATGTAGGCTCATAGTAGTATAATTCACAATAGCCAAAAGGTGAAAACAATCCAAATGTACATCAACTGATGAATAACTAAATAAAATGTGGTAAGAATATTATTGCACAATACAAAAGAATGAAGTACTGATACATGTTACAACATGGATGAGCCTTGGAAACATTATGCTGAGGGAAAGAAGCCAGACACAATAGGTCACATGTTGTATAATCCCATTCATATGAAATGTCCAAAATAGACAAATTCATAGTGACAGAAAGTGGTTAAAAGGGGAGGGGAGGATTTAAAGGTACAAGGTGTCTTTTGGGAGTGATGGAAATATTCTGGAGTTAGGTTGTGGTAATGGTTACACACCATTATATATACTAAAAACCACAGGATTACACACTTAAGAATGGTGAAAATGGTGAATTTATTTCAATCTTTTTTGTTGTTATTAAAATACATGTTTTAAAATAAAATGCAAAGCGTGCAGAACTCCTGAAACACCTGGGCTCCGATCTATTATGGGATCAGATTGGTAAAGACCTGGCTCTGGAATCTGGGTCCTGTTGGCAGGATGTGTGTTGCTTTTAGCCCGCTTTCTCATCTGTGATGTGGGGTGCATTCCAGCCTCGCCTGCTCCTCTGAGTCATTATATGGTTCAAATGGCATAACCTTGATAACCACTAGGCAGGATTATAAGGAACTCTTATTGTTATCTCTTCTCCCCCTGGACTAATTGCCAACTCTCTAAGGGTAGACAGAATGCCTCAAAAGAAAGGACATGTTCTCTGCCTGAGTCTGAAGAGATAATATTTGAGCTGGGTTTAAAAATAGACTTTACCAGGCAGAGACCAAGGAAAACCTTTTTAGACAGAATGAAATATGTCTTGGTAAAAGAAAAGCACACATTCAGCAAATACTACACCTTTAACGTGATTGGGAATCACTGGGATACAATTCATGGGAGAGAGCAATCGAAAAGAACTTGGAACCAGATCTTATAGGTCTTTTGTGTGAGGAGTCTGGGATTTGACTTTGGAAAATAGGAGACAATGGGCACATTTAGAAGGCATGTGTCAATATCCAATAGAGATCCTATGAAGGAGTCTGGTGCCATGGTGGAGGATGAGCTGCAAAGAGACAGATTGTCAGCAGGTAGACAACATTACAGGTGAGAGGCATCAAGGATCTAACCCAAGGAAGAATAAAGTTAAGAAGAAAAGGGAAAGTCTGAAAGGAAGGGCATTTTGAGGTAGAACCCAAAGTGTTTGCTAATGGGTTGGATGTGTAGTGGAACAGAGGAGGAATAAACGTTAACTGTGAGGTCTCTGGTTTTGAAAACTGGGTATAATACCATATCACTGAGCAGGTTTGGGCTTTCTGGAAAAGGAGCTGACATAGTGAGGAAGACAAGTTTGGTTTGGGATATATTAAGTACTAAGTATGTATTAATCATGGACCAGTGAATTGCAATACACAAACTTAACTCAAATATATGCAAGGAAGCAGGAATTTACTGTGAGAAAGCATTCAAATGTAGATTTGTGGGGTCATAGACCATGTTCCTCTTATTCAGCAAAATATATCTTATACATAGCAAAGTTCCTGATGTTAAGAGGGTGTTCAAGTTGTGTTTGAAAAAGGAATGATTAATCTAATGAAACACAATGAAGGCCATAGAACATAGTCTTGTAGGCACTGGAAAATTCTCAGGCAGCTCCCTATTCCATCTCTATCCCTCTGAAATCATGCTGTACTTTGATTTGTTTCTCTTTGTATGTCTGCCCTTTTCTCCGGATTCTCCCTCTGTATTGACTTTCCCTGCTTATTTATCATCAGGACACGAATCTGAGCCCTGTATAGCCTTCCAGTTGCAGTGTCCACTCAACGCTGACAGGGAATAGATTCTTAGGCAAGGGAATCTGGTCAGGCTTGAATGAGATCGCCATTCAGGTCAAGCCAGCTATGGCCTAAGGAATGAAGTCACATGGTGATCTATAAGGCTACTCTTTATGGGGTGTGGGAAGGCATGTCTCTAAGAAGGAGATGGCAGACAAAAAAATGACTGGCAGGCACCTCTGGTATAAGGCATTTGAATGCCTTCTCACAATCAAAAATCCAGGTGGAGCTGAGAATAAGAAACCTACATTTTGAGCAGAGCAGCTGTAGATCTTGGCATTATTAGCAAATAGATGGCAGTTGAAGTCATCGGTTTAGATGAGACAACCTAGGTAGAGAACATAGAGTAGTGCAAGAATGTATAATAGAAGTGATGGATACTGGGCTACAGAAAACAGAGCGGGAAATAGCCCATGAATTCGAGAAGTAATTGTCAAAGAGACGTGAAGAAAACTAGGAGAGCTGGCACAGACTTTAAAGAAGTAGAGGATATTAAGAAATGGAGAAGTTTCATCTTAATTTTTTTAAAGTTGATAAGTTTCACAAGCCTCCACATTGAGGATTTAGATATAGTGTTTCAGTCATGAATTTGATGTCTTTCATGGCATTATTTTGAGACAAGATTGAGAAATATGGACTATGGAGTTCAGATGGAAGGATTATCAATCAGGCAAATGAAGAATCCCAAAGGGATGCAGGTTGATGTAATGATATCCACTATTGGAGGTGCCAGTGTGAACTGAAATGCTCCAAAGTAGTCTCATCTTTGTGAACATTTTGTAAGTTATATGGATGTAAACTAAGATGATTGTTTACCCAATTTGTGAATAGCAAGCAGCTGGGAAGAATAGCAAGAAATGTGTGTGACAGAATGGGGTTCCATTTCAGTGAAAAAGAGGGAGAATTGTCTATTGTTAGATAAATGGAGAAAGGCCATGTTGTAGTGTAGAGAGCAGCAAACCCTTGTTCTGATTCTGACTGTGGCAGCATAACTTGACAAACTCACTGAAACTTATGATCTCCAGACTAGACCTGAGTTAAATCCTGGCCAAGGGGATAGGCATGGGAAATTCATACAGTATTTGTAAGCTTTATTTCAACACATTTAGATGCTACTAATTGGCTCAGTTTCTGCACCTCTAAAATGAGAGTTCACCAAGATGATCCCTAGGATCCTTTCCAACTTGGACATTTGTATCTGTGTTCATGTAAGAAGATTATGTGTCTCAGCAGAAGAAAGTTTGCCTAACATTTAACTGCTGGCCTAGTCCCCACCTGGGGATTTGAATACCTCCCTGACACTCCATAGTCAAAAATTTTTATTCTATGGTCATACTGAAGCTATGTGGTGACTTTAAAAAGGTTGCTTAAAATGTAAATGTATATTTATATAAAATTATTGGGTGAGTAGACAAAACCTTAGGTCTCAGACACTGAAAGGCTCAATGGCTTATAATGCAGATGGTCTCTTTCACAAATGGATCCAAATTTGTTTGCTTAATCCCCACATTCATCTTTAAATGTCTGATTTTAGTCCAAATGAAAGGAGAAACCAACGTGCCGGGATAAGGTCTACGCAAGTAATAATGACTGCATCATGGGCATTCCTTTCACAGCCAAAAGCCAAGTGAACTTCCTAGCACAGAGCATGCCTAATAAGGCAGTGGGTAGAAGGCTGAAAGGGAGCCATTAATGTCCCATCTGTAGAAGGAAAAGCTGGCTATCCAATGATGCTTAAGAATAAAGCCACATTTAGGATAGGTGCCATGTCAGTGGTCCAGGGAATTTCATCTAGTCATGGAAGAGCTTAGATCAATGCTTATTTGGTGCCTTGTTTCACAATGTTAGTTGAACACCTACCGTCTGCCAATCGCCCTTCTTTCTTTCTTTCTTTCTTTTTTTTTTTTCTTTCATCCTTCCTTCCTTCCTTTCTTCCTTCCTTCTTTCCTTTCTTTTTTTTTTGAGTCAGAGTCTCTGTCACCCCAGGCTGGATCTCAGTGGTACGCTCACAGCCACCACAACCTCAAACTACTGAACTCAGGCAATCCTTTCACCTCAACCTTCCAAGTAGCTGGAACTGCAGGCATGTGCCATAATGCCTGGCTAATTTTTCTTTGATTTACTGTAGTGATGAGGTCTCGCCAAGTTGCCCGGGCTGGTCTCAAACCCATGGGATCAGGCAGTCCTCTCACCTCAGCCTCCCAAAGTAATGGGATTATAGGCATGAGACACCATGCCTGGCCAACCAATCACTTTTCTAAAGGGCTTCACAGCCTTGTGAGAAAGAGAGAACAGAGAGTTATAAAGTAGCATTGGAACCACTATAGAAATATAGAGGAAGAACCCTCTTTCTTCCCTCCAGGAGGGAGGACTATCTGGGAAGACTTTTCAGAGGTAACAAAAAGCAGAACCTTGCAGAATAAAGCAAAGTAAATATAGTGACTTCCGGCAAGATGACGACAGGGCAACCTGGTCTATGAAACCCTCTGCAGAGGAGAACACAGAGCATCTCTGGCTCTCTCCCCGGGGGCTGCGGACCCCAACGTCAGCAGCCTGCTCTACACACGGAGCTCAGCCGTCCCACCGCTGGGGCATCGCAGCAGTCTGGACAGCCACTGCAGCCGCAGACACAGCAGCTGCCAGTGCAGCCGCGGCCTCCGTGGCGGCCATAGCGCATCATGCCACCCGCGCCTAAGGCAATCCTCGACTTCAGTCCTTGAAGCCCCTGCAGGCAAGATCTGCTGGGATCGCTGCCGCCTCTGCCGCCACTGTGATGTCCTGCCAGCCGTGGGTCTCCTCCCACATGCCCTGAGGCAGGCTCCCATCTCTGGCCTCTGCCCGGCTCCTGTCCGGCTCCACCTACTCTGGGGTGAGCAGCTGAGATAGCACCACCTGCTGGCGATTCAAGGTAACAACACCCAAAACGGGATAAAGCTTGAAAAACAGACACAGCCCAGATTTGAGTGGTGAACTGAGGGTGATCTGAACTGTCCTTCACAGCAGGCCAGGACAACTGATTCTAACTGCGAACTAATTTATCAGCTTGAAAAGACAGCTAGAAATCAGAGCTGAAAGGACATTGGACTTAAACGAAAAGTCTCAGAGTGTGCTCAATTGGTTCTGTTAGTTTAATGACTTAATTCTATTCCTACTGTTTTGTTCCTTTTTTTTCTTTTCCTCTTCCTTTTCTTCTCTTTTGTCCTCTCTGTAAACCATATCTTTGTATAGAGGAACAGCACACCAATAAGGTGGTTGGTTAGCTTGTATGTTAGCATTATTGTATTTTTTTTTTTTTGTATGGGAGTTGGTTAGTCTGTAGCCATGGTCTATTGTTTTTATCTATTTCAGTTTAGGTCTCTCTCACCATTTGTTGGTACACTCGTCTGTTTCCTCCCTTACTCCTCTCTCTCTCCACCCCCCTCTTCCCCCCACGGTCTGCTCCATTCTCTTCCCTCTGTTAACCACATTTTATTTCAGGGAGTAAACCTACAGCCCCATTGCATGGACAGATTCCAAGGCAGTGGGAAGTGGGTCTCAGAGTATTCATACATCTGTCAGAAAATACCAGGACCTGTAGATAGATTTTGAATCACAGCTCCCCCTTTAAGTAAATATCAAAACTGCAAAAAGGACCACCCCCAACCTACAGTGCAACTCCAGAATTGAACAAAGTAAGAGGGCATACATAAAGAATAGGAGATTGAACAAACAGAAGTAAAACCAATCCCTCTACCCCTGAATAACAGAATTAAAGAAGATGGTGATGTGGAGGGAAGGAAAAAGTAGGGAGGGGGGAAAAACTGAACAAATGAAGAAAAACCAAAAGAAGAATATAGGTCTCACACAGACCCCTGGGAGATAAGACACTGAGAAAACAGATTCTTGAACACAAAAAATGAAGAGCCCCCAGAATGATTGGTCACATGCAACAAACCCAGACATCAAGACATTAATAGAGAGAATTTTAAAAATTGAGGAGAGACAAGAAGAAAATAGGAAGGAGCTGATGTCAGAAATAACAGCGGTAAAGAATACTGTGATGGAAATAAATAACAAACTAATAAGCATGGAAAGCAGAATTAGCCAAGCAGAATAAAGAATCTCAGAGCTTGAAGACCAAAACACAGAACTAACATAAACTGGCAAAAGCATAGAAAAGAAGCTCAAAAAGACAGAACAAAACCTTCAAGAGATGAATGATCACTTCAAGAGACCAAACCTAAGAGTAATTGGCCTTCCTGAGGCAGAGAGAGAAACAAAGGCCACACTGGAACAAACATTTCATGAAATCATTCAAGAAAACTTCCCTCATCTCATAAAGGATGAAAAAACTCAAACACAAGAGATTCAGAGAACCCCTGCAAGACAACAAATGAGAAGACCAACTCCCAGACATATAATAATTCACCTAAACAAAGTAGGTATAAAAGAAAAACTCCTAAAGGCAGCAAGAGAAAAAGGTCAGACTACGTACCAGGGAAGACCACTTAGAATAGCAGCAGATTTATCTACAGAAACCCTCAAGGCTAGGAGAGCTTGGAGCCCTCCCTTCAAAGTTCTAAAAGATAAACAATTTCAACTGAGAATGACCTACCCAGCCAAGCTAAGCTTCATCAGTGAGGGAGATATCCAATCCCTAAGAACCTATGCTGCCACAAGACCACTTCTACAAGAAACACTTAAGAAAGTATTGAACACAGAAGAAAAGGAAAAAAGAACAAAAACGTTCTTCACAAGAGTACAGGCAAAAGATAAAAAACACACATGATCCAACTCTAAAACCAAAAGAAAGACAACACACAAACAGGAAGAACAACAACAACTCCGTAAGAACATTATGATAGGGATCAACTCTCACATTTCAATAATTAGTTTCAATGTGAATGGACTAAATGCACGACTGAAAAGACATAGAATGGCAAAATGGATAAAATATCACCAGGCAACAATCTATTGCCTTCAAGAGACTCACCTCACTAGAAAGGACACTCACAGACTCAAAGTAAGAGGATGGGAAACAAACTTTCAGGCAAATGGAACACAAAAGAAAGGAGGAGTCACGATCTTAATCTCAGACAAAATACCTTTTAAGCTATCAAAATTTTTAAAAGATACAGAAGGCCACTACATAATGATAAAAGGTTCAACCCATCAACAAGAAATATCCATCCTAAACATATATGCACCGAACATAGGAGCACCAACTTTCATAAAGCAGCTCTTAGGTAAACTAAAAAAGATATCAACTCCAATGCCATCATAGCTGGGGACTTTAATACCCCACTCACAAACCTAGACAGATCATCAGGACAAAAAATCAGCAATGAGCTCTGAAACCTCAATGTGACTCTTGATCAAATGGACTTAATTGATACCTACAGACCCTCCATCCAAAGACCACAGAATACACATTCTACTCATCACCACATGGAACGTACTCTAAGATCGACCACATACTTGGCCATAAATCAGGCATAAGCAAATTTTAAAGGACTGAAATGTTACCATGCACCTTCTCGGATGACAATGGAATAAAAATAATCATTAACACCAACAAGGTCCCCCCAAAACCCACAAAGACATGGACACTAAACAGCATGATGCTAAACAACTGTTGGGTCAATGATGAAATCAAAACAGAGATTAAAAGATACCTGGAAATAAATGAAAATGAAGAAACATCTTACCAAAATCTTTGGGACACCATGAAAGCTATAGTAAGAGGGGAATTTATTTTGCTACAAATGCACATGAAGAAAATGGAAGGATCACAAATTAACAGCCTAAGAAGCCACCTAAAAAAGCTGGAAAAGTAAAACCACAAAAACCCTAATTTCAGCAGAAGAATCCAGATCACCAAAATAAAAGCCCAAATCCAGGACATAGAAGACCAAAAGATAATACAAAAA
>NW_007249498.1:93410-94345 GCF_000164805.1 Carlito syrichta
AGAAAGACAGAACTCTCCCCAAATCATTTTACAAAGCTAACATCACATTGATACCCAAGCTAGGTAAAGACCCAACAAAGAAAGAACTACAGACCAATATCTTTGATGGACATAGATGTTAAAATTCTCAACAAGATCTTAGCGAACCGGATTCAACAACACATCTCAAAAATCATCCATCATGACCAAGTAGGCTTCATCCCAGGGATGCAAGGCTGGTTCAACATTTGTAAAACCATAAATGTAATTAAATACATCAACAGATGTCAAAACAAAAACCACATGATCATATCATTAGATGCAGAAAAAGCTTTTGATAGAATCCAGCACCCCTTCTTGATAAAATGCCTTGAACAGCTAGGCATACGGGAAACATACCTCAAAATAGTAAAAGCCATCTACGAGAAACCCACAGCCAACATACTCCTAAAAGGACAAAAACTGGAACCATTTCCCCTGAAAACTGGAACAAGACAAGGATGCCCACTCTCACCCCTCCTGTTCAATATAGCATTGAAAGTCCTGGCTAGAGCAATCAGAGAAGAGAAGGCAATCAGGGTATTCAAATAGGAAAAGAGGAAGTCAAGCTATCTCTCTTTACAGATGACAAGATCGTGTACTTGGAAAACCCAAGAGAATCTGTCAAAAACCTCCTTACACTGATAAAGGACTTTGGCAAAGTCTCAGGATAGAAAATAAATGTGCAAAAGACAATCACATTTCTTTACACCAATAATAAACAAACAGAAACCCAAATAAAAAGCACAATTCCATTCACAATAGCCACAAAAAAAAGAAATAGCTTGGCATCTTCCTAACCAGGAATGTGAAAGACCTTTACAATGAAAACTACAAAACACTTCTCAAAGAAATCAAGATGACACAAACAAGTGGAAAATATCCCATGCTCATGGATTGGAAGAATCAACATTGTG